>NC_056747.1:465331485-465453985 GCF_019279795.1 Protopterus annectens
TATACTGTTTTACATGAAATTCCTCATAGAGAGCTCTTTGCCAGAGATGATTTTTTCACATTTTACATACACACACACACAAACACACACATATATATATATATATATATATATAAAAATATATATATATATATATGTGTGTATATATATAAATACACAAACATACACACACACATCTCTCTCTATCTCTGTGTATGTATATATATATATATATATATATATATATATATATATATATATATATATATATAGATATATATATCTATAGGGTCTACTTCACAATGTCGAAAACCGACAATATCGAAGCTGTTATTGTCGGCACCATAACATCGAACGCGCAGAACATCGTGCTGGTAAACTGAAATCTACATAGGGGGAGATTTCTATTTACCTCAATGTAGTGTGGTCTCGGAGTTGGAATATTTAAGTAGGGGGATGTGGGGGCACAGGGGGGCTTGCCCCCTATCTACACTAGTTAGTTTTTATTTTTGTTTGCTTTTTGTTTTTTAAGCGTTATTCAATGTTTTACTACATCGATCACTAGAGGTCAACCTTTAGTGATTCGATATAGTAAGATTTCGATAACGTGATATAGACGCTATATATATATATATATATATATATATATATATATGTGTGTGTGTGTGTGTGTGTGTGTGTATATATATATATACATATATATATATATATATACACAAGAAACAAATTTTATAGAACGTGTTTAAAGTTGACATCTGTTTTCTCAATACAATTTGGTCTACAGGTGTGATATATTGCACTATTTACAGAGGTTATTGTTCAGTGCATGTGTAGTAACATGTTGACTTTGGGTTGTCAACATTTTGTTGAAAACATCAAAGACATCAACATTTGGGCATTTCATAGGTAAGTACTAGGCTAACTGCCCTTGCAGGATATTATAATCCTAGCTAATTTCACTTTTTATTCTGAAAATAATCTATTCCATTGGTTATAGATTAGCCTTACCCATCTCATGGTCGATAATTATGTATTACCCCAATGAAAATATTTGGGATCATACCATAGATAACTTGAGGGGACTCATGCATAGGATAAAGAATTTATGAGCCGCATCTGTCAATTAGTAGTACATTTCTCTGTTTCCTATCCATAGATTTAAGTTGTGCTTGAAAATGGACAGGGATGAACTTTGATATGATGTTGCCAGTCTTCATTCATTCATGACAGTTGGGTTTCAGTTCCATCCTCAGAACCGACTCGGCCATTGTAACAAGCTTGCTGCAGCCAGAAAACTCTCGGGCTAAGGTTACCTATACTGCCTCTCTTCCCTTCCCCAGAGATCTCGTTTGCCACATAGAGTCTCAAGACAGGTCAGACTGTGCTCTTAAGCTAAATATGTTATTTTTTCTTGTATTTTTGGATATTTCTTTCTTGATATGGTGCCCCCTATTGATATTTCTTAGTCGCTTTATATATACTACTAAATTAGTGTGTGAGTGTTGCTTTATCTATCTTTTTACCTTTTGGTAATATTTTCCACTCCAGAGTTAGTATAGGCCACTCCCATACCTCTTACCACTTGTAACTCTTAAATACCATTGTTGGTATTCTTTTCCTTTCTGCCTTCTTCTCTTTACCCTTCTTGCACTACAGTTGTTGGTACGCTTACAAAAAAATCTTTCACTTATTCTGTTTTTTTTCCACGTGTATGTGTTTGATCACATGAATGACTGATCACCCTTGTGATTTATCACATATGGCTGACAAAAAAGGTACCACAGTATTTAAACAAAGTGAAAAATGTGACAGGAAGATGACCAACTCCAACAGGCATCTTTCCTGCGTGTACTATTTAGGAGTCCCACACTTACAAATCCAGCCTCCCTGTGAGCTCTGTAGTGGATTTAGTGCCTGCACCCTGGCAGAATGTAAAAACAAATTGATCTTAAAGGGATTGTTAAAAACCCTTTTTGGAGGCTTTGTCCGAGGAAGAGGTGTCAAAACCTCCTAAGAAAGAGTCAAAAAGAGGAGACACTCAGTTCCAGCTTCTCAGTCTCATGAACCAAAATCTTCTAAAGGCCAGGTTTCCATGGAACCTAAGCCTAAACTAGTGAAATTGGCACTGACAACTGTTTCGGTACTGGAGTCCTTGGCCCTTCCCACAGTGCTGTCTCTTTCCATGGAACTGACTAAAGTTGCCATGGTACCGACCCCTTCCACGGTACCTCAGACTCACTTGGTACCAATAATAGTTTCCCCTACAAAACCTGTCACTTCCACCGCAACACAAGTTTCTGGTATGGTGCCAAATGGCAAACCCCTACCCAGGACTTGATATTCCCCATCCATTGACCCCTTTGTTGGTCAGCAGCTTAGTCCCTTTATTGATCACCCAGAATCTCCCTTGGGGATGTCTATTCATTCCACCAGGAGCCTTTTGGAGCTTTATGTAGTTAGACTGGTAGATCAGCTCTTGGCAGCCAGAGGTTTGCCAACCCCATCTAGGGCCTCCCTCCCTCCAGGAGCCAAGGTTTTTTCTCCACAGACTCAAACTTATTTTCCTCTTTCAACCTCCATGCAGGATTTGGAACCTTCTACTCCGATGCCTCTCCTGGTGCCAACATCTTTGGTACCGATGGTGGATCTCACCTTGGCACCAGAACCCACTCTGTGGACCTTGGCTGAGTCAGAGTCGACTCACCCACGAGACCGAGACTTGGCTGTTGGCTCCAGAATCCCTAGTACACCACTGATTTTTTTTTTCCACTGCGCTGTCGACAGTTCCAGTAGCTTTAACAGTTCTGAGCCTTCTTGCAGCTCATTCTCTGAGGGCAGGCTCATTGGAGCAAGATGTGACCCCTGTCCCGAGGTTGTCTTTCTCAGTTCCAGGCTCCCATCCCTCTTCAGGAGGGCCTGACTTTCAGATTATAGAGAGAACGCTCGCCTCAGCAGGCTCACAGTTGGCACCTTCAACACTGGAATGATATATCTATGTGTACTCTGGTTCACAGCTGTCACAGACTACTACATTGGGACAGCAGGCACGAGAGCAGCAATGCACCCTACTGCAGGGTACCCTCTGTTGGGAGTCCTCTTCAGACGTCCCCCCTGATGACCCCGTAAGAGATTGTGCAACAGGAAGCACATTGATTCTCTGGAAGAATCTCTCACCGAGGATACAGGCAACAATGAAGGGGAAGTGTCCCCAAGGTCACCACGTGAAGATGTCTCCTTTGGAGACATCCTAGAAATTTTAAAGCAGAGGGGTGACTGGAAGACCACCATCTCTTCCTCCAAGTAATCTGTCTTCTTGCAGGCTTTCCTTGCCCAATCTTCTACTTCCTGGATGACCCCACCTGCAAATGAGCTAGTCAAGCTCATCATGCAGTGTGCATTTAAGGCCCCTGACACCATGGAGCCAATTCCTTGGTGACCTGACAAAATTCTCCCCCCAACAGGATCACCCCCACTGGTCCAACAGTTTAGTGGTAGATGCTATGATGGTGGCGGTGGCCAAAAAGAAGGAACTCGCAGAGGAGCGTCCTACTGTCCATCCTCCAAACCGAGAGTCTTGGATGTTGGACAGATTAGGAGAATGGGTTTATGCTTCAATGACCTTTGCCATACAGTCGTTGAATAATATGGCACATTTTACCCATCTTTAAAGGGACCTGATCACTGAACTCTCAGGAACCCTAGCAGGTGCAGTGTTTGATGAGGTACGTGACAAGGTTACCTCCCAGCTTGCAACTCTAGAATCTATCTCCAACTCCTCCATGCAGTTGATTGCACATACAGTCGAAGGGGTGGCCAGAGCAGTGGGTGCAGGCTTGTCATGAGACATCATGCCTGGATGTGCTTGTGTGACTTCACGGACCCCTTCAAATCTTCCTTTATCAATGCTCCCATTGATGCTTCATCTTTGATTGGCCCAAAGGTTAAAGACACTTTAGCCAGGTGTGAAAAGGATGGAAAGACCATGTCTGCTGTGGGTGTACATTTTTCCACTCATCAAAGATCCTATTCCAGGAATCAGAGGAGCAGGAAGATGTGGTTCAGGAAGTCCCAAGGGCCTTTTCAGGACACATGGTGAGTTTTCTCCCTGGGGCAGAGGGGGTGACTCATCAGGAAGATGCCCCCCTGTGGCAAAGGGGGCCTGTGTAACCACGGTTCCAGAGATTCTTTCTCTGGGCAACCCTATCAGTGCTTCTGATTGCTTACCTCTCGAGGCAGTTGGGGGAAGATTCTCTCTGCACCACTCAGCCTCAATAACATTAGCTTCTTGGATGCAGAAGATAATAACCAGAGGTTACCATATCCCCTTGAATCTTTATTCAGGGCCACAAAGGCGAATCCCAGATGTTCCACCCAGTCAGAATGATGGAGCAGCTCAAGAAATTCAAATGCTGCTTCAAAAAAAGTCATCCAAACAGTCCCATCAGACCAGATAGGATCCGGATTTTAATCAAGATTCTTTTTAGTGCCAAAAAAGACAGGGGACTGGAGGCTGATTCTAGACCTCAGTATCTTGAACAAGTTTGTCCGACAGACAAAATTCCAGATGGTCACAGTTCAGTCTATCCTTCCATTTCTGGAGAAAGATGATTGGATGTGCCCAATAGATCTTCAGGATTCTTATTACCACATAAAAATGGACAAGCGCTGCAGAAGATACCTCCACCTCTGGCTGGGAGCCAATCATTACCAATTCTCCGCACTGCCCTTTGGTTTCATCACAGCCCCCAGGGTGTTCACCAAATGCATGGTAGTGGTAGCAGCTCATCTGGAGCTACAAGGATTCTGGGTGTTTCCATATTTAGACGATTGGTCCTTACCTCCCCCACTAGGCATCTACTGCTTCACGGCTTATACTACATTCTAAACCTGGCAGATTTCTTAGGTGTTGCAATAAATAAAGAAAAGTCAACACCTGCACCCACTCAAAGCATAGAATTCATCGGAGCAATGTTCTACACAATATCCTGTGTGGTTGCTCTACCTCTTCACAGACTTAAGAGGTTAAGGTCACAGCTCTGAGTGATACTCTTTCAAGACATAGTACCAGCTCAGTTAGTCTTACAGCTACTAGGATCACTGAAAGCGACAATCGCCCTAGTTTCCCTGGCAAATAGGCTGCTTCAGTGACTCCTGGCATCGCAGTGGTCTCTGTTAACACACCCAATGTCTTATCCAATCCACATAACAATCGATGCAAGCAGGATCTGAGCTAGTGGATGAAGCCAGAGGAAGAATAAGAGAGTTTCTCCTTTTCAGCCCCTCAACCCAAGGTTGTAGTTACCATGCATGCATCCCTGATGGTGTGGGGGAGGGGCATTTTCAGGGAAAGGCAGTCCAAGGGACTTGGTCCCCCTTAGAGGTCAATTTGCATATCAACGTCCTAGAACTGAGGGTGGTGCTTTTAGCATTGCAAGCATTCCAGTCTGCACTTTTGTCAGGGACAATTGCTATCCAATAAGACAACATGTCCATCGTCTGGTACATCAACAAACAGGGAGGAACCAGATCCTATCCATTATGTCGGGAAGCCCTGAGAGTATGGCAATGGGCAATCACCTCCAACCGCTTTCTGATAGCAATGCACATTCCCAGGAGTTACAGCATAATTGTGGACAAACTGAGCAGATGCATTCTCCTGCTTCATGAGTGGTCTCTCAATCCTATAATAGCGACAGAGATATTTCATCATTGGTGTCAGCCTTGCTGCAATCTGTTTGCATCTCCCAGAAACCAGCAGCTACTTTGCCCTAATCCCCCCTTAGGGGGAGTTGCCGAGAGATGATCTTCTACATGATTGGCTCTGGGACTGCTTTATGCCTTTCCTCCCATTCCCCTAATTCCCCAGTTCTTGAAGAAAGTGTTACAGTTGAGAAGCAAAGTGATCCTCATTACACCCTACTGGCCCTGTCAAGTCTGGTTCCCCTTTATTTGGCCTCACCTATTTCTCCGTCCGTGGACTGTGGATCCAATTCCAGGACTCCTGTCACATCCGCAGGGGCTGATCCTTCCCAACATACCAACTCTTAAGTTGACCGCTTGGTACATCCACTTCCAGTAATAGCCAGGCAAAATAATCTATCTTCCCCAGTACAAAAGACACTTTTGGCTTCCCATAAACCATCCACCAGGAAACTTTATCTTAGTAAATGGAACAGATTTGTGATCTGGTCTCAAGGAGTAGGACTAGACCCCTTTTCAGCCTCCATTAATAAAGTGTTGGAATATTTGTCAACTTTACTCCAATTAGGAGCTTCACCTACTACTATTAGGGTTCATTGGGAAGCTATCTCAAACTTTTATAATGGCTTCGATAATTTTTCCCTGATATCTTACCACCTCTGCAAAACCTTCCTAAAAGGAGTTATATATTCGATGCCACCTTTTAAAAAGCCCATTGAACCTTAGAATTTGACATTAGACTTACAAACTTTGACTCGTCACCCCTTTAAGACAGCAGCCACCTGTGATATAAAATTTTTATCTTAGAAGACCTTATTCCTGGTAGCCATCACTTTAGCCAGGAGAATATCAGAATTGCAAGCCTTGTGTGTAAAGCACCCATGCATCATTTTTCATAAAGAGAGAGTATCCCTTAGGACTAACCCTCCTTTTTACCCAAAGTTGTCTCAGAATTGAGCATTAACCATTCCACTGATCTGCCAGTTTTCTTTCCAAATTTTTCGAACAAAGGAGAATATTATTTGCATTTGTTGAATGTACACAGATAATTATGTTTTTACCTGGGCAGAACAAAATCCTTCAGAAAATCAGACCAACTGTTCCTGTCTTTTTCAGGTCCTCAAGTAGGCAAACCAGTTTCCAAAGTCACCTTGCTGAAATGGTTGAGAGATTGTATCACCTTTATTAATCATCAAAATAAAATGAGTTTATCAACCAAAATTTGTCCTTTCATTTTAGAGCCTCCATGGATGACATTTGTGCAGCAGCTTCAAGGGCTACCCCTCATACCTTTATCACTCATTGCAAATTGGATATGGTCTAAAGGGGAAGAGCATCCTTTGGCTCTATGGTGCTCAGGAAAATCCTTCCATAGGTCCTCCCAGGACATAAAGTAGTTAGGGACTCTGTCCCAACTGTCATGAATGAATGAAGATTGACAACATCAGATAAAGAAGTTATATTCTTACCATAACGTTCCATCTGTGTTGTCAGTCTTCATTCATTCTTGACATCCCATCCTCCTACCCCCTCCAAAGGCTCCTGGGGGTTCGGAACTAGTCCTGTTTCAGTAGTAGGGCAGTTGCTCAGACAAAGCTTCTGCTTTTTGTTTTTTTCTACAGACAAACTTGATCTGAAGGGAAGGGAAGAGAGGCACTAAGGGTAACCTTAGCTTGAGAGTTTTATGGCTGGTGCGAGCTTGTTAAAATGGCCAAGTCAGTTCCAAGGACGGAAACGAAACCCAATTGTCAAGAATGAATGAAGATCAACAACACAGATGGAATGTTATGATAAGAACATAACTTCTTTTTTATGTGGATGGGGAGTCTGTTCCACAGCAGCATTATCCTCTGCAAGTTATACCTGTCCCTCCAAAGCATTCTGTTGATGTTGCAGAAGAGGTGTAGATCCCTAGACCATGTGTTTCTGATGCCATTTGATTTGCTGATGTGCAGTAAATCCATCAGTAATGGGTCAGAGGATGCCTTATATGCCAGAGCTCTCTGTAGGATACCAAATATAAAAGGTATTTCTGTGGCTGTTTCAGTTGTTGCATGTGTTTGGACTGATATGTCTCAAAGTGAGCATTATATTCAATGATTGGCCTAATGACGACTGAATAAAAGGGGACAATGACATCCCTAGATCTACACACAATTCTTTTGTTTATAAGCTGTGAAATATAGAAGGACTTTCTTACAACGATAGACATGTTGGTCTTTCGGTTTAATTTAGTAGTAGGTGTGTGTGTGTGTGTATATATATATATATACACACACACACACACACACACACACACACACATACATATACATGCATATACATAGAGAAAGACAGAAATTTTATATATATATATATATATATATATATATATATATATATATATATATATATATATATATATATATATATATATTTATATGTGTATGTGTGTCTATATCTTCATCTTCTTTCGGCTGCTCCCATTAGGGGTCGCCACAGCAGATCATCTGTTTCCATTTCTTCCTGTCCTCTGCATCTTGCTGTGTCACACCAACCACCTGCATGTCCTCTCTCACTACATCCATAAACCTTATCTTAGGCCTTCCTCTTTTCCTGTTACCTGGCAGCTTCATCCTTAGCATCTTTTTCCCAATATACTCTGCATCCCTCTTCAGTACATGTCCAAACCAATGCAATCTTACCTCTCTGGCTTTGTCTCCAAACCTTCCAACCTGGGCTGACCCTCTAATATACTTATTCCTAATCCTGTCCACCCTCGTCACACGCAGTGCAAATCTTATCATCTTTAACTCTGCCACATCCAGCTCTGACTCCTGCCTTTTTGTCAATGCCACTGTCTCCAACCCATATAACATAGCTGGTCTCATTACCCTCTTGTAGACCTTCCCTTTCACTCTTACTTGTACTCGTCTGTCACAAATCACTCCTGACACTCTTCTCCACCCACTCTATCCTGCCTGTACTCTCTTCTTCACCTCTCTTCCACACTCACCATTACTCTGAACTGTTGATCCCAAGTATTTAAACTCATCCACCTTCGCTACCTCCACTCCCTGCATCCTCACCATTCCTCTATTCTCCCTCTCATTCACACACATATATTCTGTCTTAGTCCTGCTGACCTTCATTCCTCTTCTCTATAGAGCATATCTCCACCTCTCCAGGGTCTCCTCCACCTGTTCCCTACTCTCACTACAGATCACAATGTCATCTGCAAACATCATAGTCCACCGGGATTCCTGTCTGATCTCGTCTGTCAAACTGTCCATCACCATTGCAAATAAGAAAGGGCTCAGAGCTGATCCTTGATGTAATCCCACCTCCACCTTAAACGCATCCATCACTCCCACCGCAGACCTCACCGCTGTCACACTACCCTCGTACATATCCTGTACCACTCTTACATACTTCTCTGACATTCCCGACTTCCTCATACAATACCACAACTCCTCTTTAGGCACCCTGTCATATGCTTTCTCTAAGTCCACAAAGACACAATGCAACTCCTTATGACCTTCTCTGTACTTCTCCATCAACACTCTCAGAGCAAACCACATCTGTAGTGCTCATTCCTGGCATAAAACCATACTGCTGATCACTAATCATCATCTTCCTTCTTAACCTAGCTTCCACTACTCTTTCCCATAACTTCATGCTGTGACTGATCAATTTAATCCCTCTGTCATTACTACAGTTCTGCACATCACCCTTATTCTTAAAAATCGGTACCAAAACACTTTTTCTCCGTTTCTCAGGCATCCTTTCACTTTCCAAGCTTTCATTAAACAATCTAGTCAAAAACTCCACTGCCATTTCAACTAATCATCTCCATGCTTCCACAAGTATGTCATCTGGACCAACAGCCTTTCCATTCTTCATCCTCTTCATAGCTATCCTTACTTCCTCCTTGCTAATCCACTGCACTTCATGATTCACTATCCACACACACATCATATAACCTTCTCTCTCTCTCATATATATATATATATATATATATATATATATATATATATATAGAGAGAGAGGTGTACACACACCTACAGATACACAAATATGTGTAAGTTAAACAGCTTTGCATTCTCTTTCAGTATTCATTAAATCAGTATTAATAATGGAAAGTTTAAAAGTGTTCTAATTTGGATATTACATGTATGATGATTCACTGCTCATGTGAGGAAAATTTTGAGGACTCTCAGAAAGCAGATAGGGTGCAGCAACATAAAAAGGGAGTGAACAGAGCTCTGCACTTACTAATAGACCACCAGAGAGGAATAGGTGAATATCAGACCACACTGACACATCTTTTTGTCAGTTTCTGATAGTATCACACAGGCATCACTAAAAAAGTATGAACCAGTGTGTGGAAGCAGTGATCATAAATACTGCCATTTTAAGTGAATGTAAATTGGATCCTGCAGAAGAGAATAGGGTGTTCTAATTTCATCTTCTAGAGAGACATATTACATTGGAAGAAAGCATATTCTTAGCCATTTAAAAAAAATCATATCAATTTGTGCATCACCTCAGGTCATTTAGGGTTAGAACATAATACAATTGCTAGTAACTACCTGTTGTGCTGCAAAGAGATTTGTATTACATGGTTCAATATAAGATAAAAATTAGAAAAAGCCCTTTGCTGATGCAGAAACCCAACAAAAATCAATGAAACCCAAAACTGAAGGTACCTGTGGAAGTCAAGTCAATACGGCAACAATTATTAATATTAATATTTGTTGCCATATTGACTTGACTTCCACAGGTACCTTCAGTTTTGGGTTTCTTTGATAAGATAAAAATACATATTTTTTAGATGTTAGATGTTAATCCTTAGATCACTGTTGCAGTAACCTAAGCTATATGGGTTATATCCTGCTAAGGATATGGTGACTGTCCAGCATACAAAGCTTTAGGTGACATTCCTTGCACCCTGATTTCTGAAGGGCTTGAGAGTAGCCATATAAAATCGGTAATTGAGGTACCAACCATTCAGAACTTTCTTGCCAAAGTATGCCATCCCTGCTGGCTTTGAGTGATCGTCAGTCAGCTAGAGCTTCCCCACAGTTGGGCATGTAAAAACCTTTTACTTTATGTATTTTTAGTGGTTGTCACTGACAAATTTTAGTCAAAAATTTAAATTTTTCTTTAACTTACTTGTATGGGGGTGGGGGTGGAAACTGGTTTAAAATCACTATTTGTGTAAATTATTTACTGCTTTGTGTGAAAATGTTTAGGATAATGGCTTTGGGGGTCATCACTGAATTTATCTTCTCATAACAGGATTTTTCCTGCATAAGGAGTTTCACCAACTTGTTTAGATTCCTCTACCTGCTTATTAGGCAATCTTTCTTGCCTAAACATGAAGTAAGTTTTTTCTTCTATCCCCATCCATAAAAAGAAGAAGAAACTTTCATAGGAGTCTTCCGTAATAAGGCTGGCTTCCTCACTGAATCAGTCACTGATGGATGACTCTGCTTTTGTCAAACAAGATATCTCTTATCTTCACTCGATTCTGCTGTCATTGCTGCTTGAGAAGCCACTAATTTAGGGAGTTATCCATGTCCTCCTTAGTTGGTCTTGTCAGGCAAGACAGACCATTCTTGTTTGTATCGGGGGAGGGAGGTGATGTTCTACCGCAAAGCTGACCTTTGATGCCTGATTCCCAGGGTAGAGCCAAATCCGGGAGTCAGCCTTTTTCTATAGATTGTCCAAGAAAGAAACAACAGAAAGCATTTTTCTTCTCCTGAACCAAAGAAGATGGACAGAAAAAAACTGGCTGTATTTTGCAAAGGGCTTATTCCAAGCCTTTTATTCTTTTAATTCTGAATGCTCACTGAATACTAAAAGAAAAATATGTTCTTCTTTTCTGTTTCCCAGTCTGATGGAAAATTAGACTGGGATGTTTTCCTCCATTTCCCACATTACAAGAGGAGAAATCACATTCTGAGGAAAGTGTCTGTTCGGGATTTCCACCAAAAGAATTGCCTTTTTCTGAAACTATAGCCAAAATGAAAGAACTGTTACAGTGGGAACAAAAAGAAATTCCAACATTTCAGTGAAAATATTCTGAGATTTACCTCAGCCTGAAGCTGTTTCTCCATTTTTACTAGCTTTTGAGGATGTGTTTTTCATCTTGCAGTTTGCCTGTCAGCCTCCTGTCCCTAAAAAGTCTGATACATAAAGTTCCTTTGTCTCCTAAATACTTTTTTTCTAATCCCAAATCAGATCCTGCAGTTATTTCTTTTACAAAATCATCTGTTTCCAAACATATTGTGAATGTTAACCATATTCCTTCTGATAAGGATGGGACAATTACAATGGATTTGTGAAGTAGATATAACTGTCTTCTACTTTGGCCTTCAAAATTTTAAATTTCCAAGCTGATGTGTCTAAATTCATGCTTGCTTCATTGGAAAATATGGGAAAGTTAATTGCTAACCTTCCCTCTTCAGAGATTACAGCTTCTCTGAATTATTTAATTTCTTCTGTTTCTCAGGTAACCAAACTCTGTTTACGTTTATGACTCCGCTGCTGCTGTATTCAGAGCAGCTGCTACTGGATAAGTAATGAGAAAATTTGCTTGGCTGCATGCCCAGAATTTACCAGATGTTAAAGCTAATATATTGAATACTCTGCTGGATAGATATCTCCGCTGAGGTCCTTAAAAGATTTGATGAAAGAGAGGAAATTAATTCAGGGAGTCACTCAGATTTCTCAACCCTCCTTGGCAAAGTTTAACAAGATTTTTTTTCCTATTCAGAATGCTTTTATAAGAAACGAAATAAACACTCTCAGAAAGTTCCGGAAAGTAGAATTAACAAAAAAAAAAAAAAAAAAAATCTCAGAAACACTAACGTGTGAGATGGAATAAGAGAAGATTTCTCAATGTTCACTTGAAACCCCAGACTGAGAAAATGGTTCTTTACCCAATCCACAGAATATTGACAACTTGTAAAACAATCTGCAAAAATAAGACAGTCATCTAAATATGGAAGAAATGTGAATGCTCTCCAGCCTACAGTGGGCTGTTACAGGCATTTATATCACGTTATCGAAAAATGAAAATAGTGAATGCAATTTCATCAAACCTAAAATATCGAAACCACATAAAATCCAACATTCAGAACAGCAAATGTTTTCCTTGGGAAAAAATTAGCTATTTCGAAACACATACACACAACACAAGCACACCTAAAAAACATCAATACACACACATACACTTATAATCCTACAACTAACCCTACACTAAACTATACATACACTACTATCTCTCCACTTACCTTAACCCAAACTCTAACCCTAAGGTTCATCACTATCACACACTCAGCTAACCCGCACCCTAACCCTAATTCACTTAACCCCCCTAAACCTAATTCACCTAACCCACGCCCTAACCCTAACCCGTGCCCTAATCCTAGCAACCACACAATCGCACACTTACCTGATTGAACCCGACCCGTAAATCTCCACCACAGTGCTGAAAATAGTGAAGCCACAGAACCAGCCAACCAAATTCTTTCCCTAGGAAAGAATTTGGTGTTCTGCAGCTTCGCTATTTTTAGTGTTCAATCAAAACAGGTCGATATTAGAACGTTCGAAGTTTTAAAACTTTGATGTTCTGATATAGACCCTATTACAGGAACAAAACATTTTGTAAACATCCTTGGAGCTGTAGACAAGCCAAAGAGTGAAGCAGAAAACTGAAAACGTAAACTCGACACACAAAAAGAGGGATGAAGAAAAACATGGACAGACATATAACCTTTGCTTTTTTATATTGTCCTTGGTTCTGGGAATATCCTTCCTTTATTTTTGAACATCTCTGACACTGCTTTCTGAAATTTTGTTTACCTGTACATTGCTAAGATTTCATATAAAAGGAACCTGAAATGTAAGGAAAGTTTCTGTTCTCTTTTGGCATGGAGGGTTGAAAAATATGGGTGTCCTTCAGAATCATCTTTCACCTTTCATCAAATCCTTTAAGAACCTAAGCAGAGAAAGGGCCACATAATGACTCTTTATCCAGGATGGAGTTCAGGAGCACAGCTTTGACATCCTCTGGTGGATTAGCAGCAGGCAAATACCGACCATTCAAAGGTTCCTCGCACCACAATCATTAAATGGGTTAAAAGATGAAAAGACTGCAACGAACCACCATGAAATTAAAATGCAAAGGTTTAATATGAAACAAGCGCTTTCACGCACACTCAGGTGCGCTTCATCAGGTTACCTCTGGTGGATTCTGGGAATGTAGCAAGGAAAATTTTCTCATAACTGACCCAATGGCAGCTGCTCTAGAAACTAGTTTCCATGTCTTTAATTTTGGCCTCACTGCAACCCCCTGGTTGTTTACCAAGTGCATGGCCATAGTCATAGCTCATCTGTGACTTAGGGAATGTAGATTTTCCTATATGTGGATGATTGGCTCCTAGATACAACAGCAAAGGAGTCCATTCTATAAGCCATATATTATTTGCTTTAATTACACTTGTCCTTAGGCACCTCCATCAGTATAGAAAAGTCTCATCTCTAGCTTTCTGAAACAGTAGTCTTCATGGTAAACTATTTGGGCACCAGATCATGTATTGTTAAGTTACCAGAAGAAAGGCTTTTATCTTTAAGGTCAGTAGTATCAACCCTGTTATCTCATCAGTCTCTTCCAGTGTCTTTAATCTTGAAAGTCCTCAGGGTAATGATGGCATCTATCCTCCTCATACTTCACACAAGATATTACATGCAACATACCTGAGCATCCAATATGTTACCTGTCAGATGTCATGAGCAATCTGATTCATCTCTCTGAGATCTAGAGACCAATCTTCACATAAATGTCCTAAAGATTAGGGCAGTTCTTCTAGTGTTGCAGGCCCTTCAGGATTGTCTTCCTCTGGGGTGATCTCAATTTATTCAGACAACATATCAATACATATCAATAAGTGGGCGGGGTGATGTCCCTCCACTGGACCAGTAATCAAGGAGCCTCAATCCTCACCACTGGCAACAGTGGGGGGCATACACTGAGAGGATAACAAGTACACACACAGTATTTCCAAATGCAGCTCTCTGCATCAAGTGCAATTTCCCATAAGAGCACACAGAGACCACAGTCATTCCAGGGCCGGTTTCTCACTCTTCCTCAAGATCCCCAATAAGACTCTCTACTGGCACAGCTATAGAGTGGAGATCTCAGCTGAGTGACCAAGCAAAGACCCCCAGCACCCTCTCTGTCCAGCCAGTGCTTCGTGTCCCTGCCCAAGTAGCTGAGACACACACTCATTGATGTTTGATTTACACACAGACATGCACCTGGGAAAGGCTGACAGAGGTTTACTAGCTATGCCCCTACTGCTCAGGCTATAAGGTAGTTTTCATTGCCACCAGTCACTCCTTATCAGCTACTTTAAGGCCCTTAACAAAGGGTGTCCACTTTTACTGTGTAATATTAATACTAATACAAATGGTAGTTTGACCAAGAGCAAGGCTATTATGAATGGCCCACACAGTGTCACCAAATAAATATGCAAGTACTCTCAAAAGTTAAATATTTCTATGCAGATCAGCCACAATGAAAGGTTTAAATATATTTAATAATAAATAATAAAAGAACACGACAATACTAAATATATATTCACAGTGACATCAGAGTTAAAAAAACACAGGAAATATTTAAAATAACATTGCAGTACAGGCTGACACAAATAAAAAAAGCATCTAAACTAAGCTTTATTGTATGCCTGACTATATGTAAGAGACTTTTACTGTTCCCTAGAAGCTTCATTAGAAAAAGGCAGGTGTGATGAATGGGTCTTCTGTTGTCAGGTTACAGACAGAATACAGAACGCTCTGTCTCACTGAGTGACTTCTTAAATTAATATCTAAAATATTACCGCTGGGATATCTTGCAAAATGGCATAATTTCTGGTCATCTGGCTTTTATTTCCCAGGACAAAACCCCTATTGCTAGAAGCTGACAGCATTTAGCATCTATCTGTAAAAATATACAGGTAAGGGCTTTTCCTCAGATCTTTGGCAAATGCTGGAAGTCATAAAACAATTGCATTTCTTCATGCTTCAAAAGTAGCAATTAGTTCACTCCAAGGATAATACAGAAAACTTCCTAGTACAGACCTTGTTTCTCTAGCCGTATTGAAAACTTGAGAGATAGCCTCTTTATTGCGTCCTATAAAGTAATTCAATTTCAGACATTTTTCTAAAGTTTACTGGACTGAGGTTAACCTCCTGTATTCCATTTCCACTGTTAAAATATATACCTTTAAACAGTTACAATAGTGCATATACATTTCTGTTCTCTTCCAGTAGGGCACACTGTGGTTAAATTTCAAACAGCACATTGCAAATACCTTTTTAACACACACGTCTGTACAAGAAGTTTGATATACACATGATATAAAGTTTTAATACATTTGTAACATAAGCATCTTGTATAAATCATTTTGATATTCACCAATGACATATAATTATTTACAAATTCCAGCTAGCTGTGCTGACAGTATCTCGTTTCGTCATGGGGGAACCAGGTCTTATCCTGTGTGCAGGGAAGCTATGATAGTGTGTCAATGAGTGATGTCTTCACACTGCTTTCTTATAGTAATGCACATTCTAGGATGCACCAACTGCATTGTGGCAGGATTTGCAGGTCTATCCTTATGGATTATGAATGGTCCCTCAAATCAGCACTAGTACTGCTAATTTTCTGCTGCCGTGGCCAGCCTTACTGTGATCTGTTTAATCTTCCTGTCCAACACAGAATATAGCAACTATTTTGCCCTCATCCCTCCACAAGAGCAGTCACCAAGGGATGCTTTGCTCTATCATTGGCTACCTGGACACCACTACACTTTTCCCTCTCTTCAATTAATTTTGAAATTCCTGTAGAAAGCTTCTCTGTGCATGACCAAACTTATCATAACAGCCCCTTTCTGTCCTCGGCAAATCTAGTTCCCATTGCTTTAGCATTATGTCATGAAGCAGCCTTGGCTTTCAATCCACAACCAGACCTCTTATCCCATCTGTCTAATGAGCGTCATCCAGACATTCAGTACCTGAAATAAACAACATGGTTTCTCCTGTTCCAGTCATAACCTTTGATCCTGCCCTCTCTCATAGAGTTGTTGAGATCCTCTCAGCCACTCAAAAGGAGTCTACTCATGAAATATACAAAATCAAGTGCAAAAGATGTTGGATATGGACCTCTTCACTGTGTCCATCTCTGCAGTTTTACAGTATTTTCCTGTGTTTTTAACACAGATTATAGTTACTGTACTGTTAAAAGTTGACTGCCATTTCCAACTTCCACATGGGCTTCCTTCTTTCCCTTGCAGCTCAGAAAGTATGTAAAACATTCTCAAAAGGTACTTTCCATCTACAGCTGCGCACCAAAAACCCCACTCCACTTTGGGACCTAAATGTGTTGCTGGGAACATTAACACGCACTTCCTTTGAACCAGCTTCTTATGTACACTTAGTTGTTCTCTTTGAAGAATGTATTCCTTGTTGTGGTTAATTCTACTAGAAGAATTTCAGAGTTACATGCATCTTCCTCATTGAATCTCCGATTTCTTTTTTTCCCCCATAAAGACTGAGTGTCATTCAGAACTAATCCATCTTTCATTGCTAAAGTAGCTTCAGAGACCAACCTGCAGACTGCAGAAAACATGCCAACCTACTACAGAACTGTTTCTCACCTCTAATGCATCAGCAGAAGGCGAGGCTGGATGACATAGAATCAGGAAGTAGTTAAAACAGTTGCTCAGCACACCTCTTAACTGTTCAGATTTTTGGCTTAGATTTTTGGTCTGTTCCTCATAAAATTTGTGGTTTTCTGATAAATAAATCACTGGGATGATCTGAGGAATGAAGTCACAAAATAATGGCATACATTTGAGTTTCAGACTTCAAATCCTTCAGAAAATGTATGTTAAAACAAACCTTTTTTACTCTAGCAATTTTCTAAGTTTATAAGTTCAATGTTTAAAATATGTCCCTATTTTTAGGCCTTTGTCCACCCTGCAAGTGTTTCAGTTGCCGCATGTGTCTAGACAGTTACATGCCAAAGAGAGTATTACATTCAATGACTGGCCTAATGAGGGCTGCATAAAGGGGGACAATGACATCCCAAGATCTAGACACAATCCCGTTGTGTATAAGCTGTGCAATATAGAAGGACTTTCTTACAACAATAGGCATATGTTCATCAAAAGTTAGGTCACTGTCCACATAAGTTCCAAATCCCAAGCAACTGGGTTAAGTCTTAGGGGCATATTGTCATGTAAGAGTTCCCAGAGGTAGATAATTTCCCAAAGGATACAACAATGCATTTTTTTGGAATTTAGTTTCAGTTCATGATTTTGGCACAGGTTATTTCTTTGAGGCAAACCTTCATGTAGGATAGCTAAGTCATTTGGGGATTGAATGACTGCTTCCAGCTTGCAGTCATCTGCAAACTTAATCATCTAGAGCCTTTTGGCATTGGCTTTTACTTCAGAAAAGTAGATGCCGAACAGGAAATGTCCCAGCAGAGAACCCTGGGGGACACCACTGGTGACTGGTCTCTTTGTGGAGGTAACTTCTCCTATTTTGCATCCTATGAGCCAGTTGGCAATCCAGCAGGTGACATGGGAATTTATTTCAAGTTTATTTAGCTTTTATAATATGCCTGAGTGGAGAATTGTGTGAAAAGCTTTGGTCAGGTCTAGGTATTAGGTGGATATTGTTTTACCTTCATCCATTGCTTTGGTGACCTTTTCAAAAACAATAAAATCCATCAAGCTGAATAAGCATGGCCTGCCCTTGTTGAATCCAAACTCAGGTGGGTCCCGTTCTTGGAGGTTCCCTATGTCGTGGTTGACTTATTCCATGATGAGTCTTTCCATGGCTTTGCATATGAAACTGGTCAGACATATGGATCTGTGGAAGGTCCTCTCTTATGCTGGGGAATGACTGCAGCTGTTCTCCATTTGCTTGATACAAAAACTTGTATAAGGCTGAGATTGAACAGTGTTGTTAGGGTTGTGGCTAAATTGTGCTTTGTGCCATTTAAAATGCATCCAGAGATGTCAGGGACCATTGATGCAGTATTTTTAGCTTCTGATTGCACTTTTAGGACTTGGTCTTGTGTGATAGCTGGAGACAAGCTAGTTTCAGTTATAACTTGAGGGACAGACAGAAGGCACAGAGGAGTAAAATTAGAGCTAAATTTATCAGCCAGTATATTCATTATATATTCAGCCTCAGTGTAGGTAAGATTGTTCATAATCATCTCAGCACATTGCTGTGTTGTGCTTTTGAGATTACAAACTTAACTAACAAAATGCCTTGTGTTTGTCATTAGCTTAGGTAACTATTTTAACACACTTGGCTTTGGTGGATTTTATTAAGCTCCTGAGTTTGTTTATTTCTGTGACAAGGGCTCTAACATTCTGAGAATTACTTTTCTCATTTTGGTCAGAATTATTTTCCTTTTATTATAAAACTTGATATTATGGTTCCACCATGTGAGTTTGTTTCTGGAGTTTGCCTTGCACTTGTTCCTATGGGGTACAGCTGCCTCTTTACATGCTGGTATTGTGTGATGGTGTACATTTCTGCATATTCAGTGGAGTTAACTGGGTTTGGTGGGGATTTGAAGCTTACCAGTGTATCACTTAAGAGTAGGTAGTGTGTCTTAAAGAAATTTCTATAGGTACCTTGGGTGGAAGGGATCTCTGGTTTCAGCTTTTTTTTTTTTGAAGGAGATTGCTTTATGAGCAGACCAAACAAATGAAGAAGATACACAAGGGAACATACAAGATGTTCCCATATTATTAAGCACAAGATTCAAGATGTTATTCCCCTTAGTGGATACTCTAACTATTCCAAGGCATTTGCATTGATAAAGCCCAGGAATCTCTGTGCTTGTGCACCATTGGTGCTTTAGGTTTTCCAGACTATAGTTGGATAGTTTAGATCACCTAGGAAAATGGTATTGGGTTTAATACAGAATTATTCTAGTTCTTGTAGACAGGCATGGCTTTTGTTTGTAATAGAGGGCATTCTATAGCTGGCTATTATATGGTACGGGACCTTTCAGATGGTGATTTGGACATAAAGAAGCTTTAGTACATCATGCTGCTTTACCAGCCTTGATGTGAGTCACTTCTGGATGAAGACTGAAACACTTCCACCTCTTTTTCTCTCCTGGGTAGTAGCTGGTCTAAACATGTGGAAGGCATTAGAGCCTCGTATAGCCAGAGTGCTGTCTGCTATTTTAAACTATGTCTAAGTTACTACGCAGACACCAATGTCTTTTCTGGTGAGAAGGACTTATAGGCAGCGTGAGTTTCTTATTCAGTATCCTAGCATTGATGAGTAACACCTGCATATTTTCCTTTGCTTGTTATATCATAGGGGTTGGCATAATGGTTAAGGTGTTTACTGTACAAACACAAGGTGCAGGGTATGATTCTTAAATGGGATAACTGAATATGCTTAAAATGGCCCACAAGCACAGTTAGCCTAGTACTGACCTATGAACATATGTTGGTAGGTTTATCAAGATGGTATTGCCTAAAAAGGCACAATCAGGGTAGACAATGTATTTGCCAATAATCAAAACCATAGAGGAGACAGATGCAAGCCATTCATGGAGAAGCAGTGAGGTTTGTTGAGCATATCCACCCAGACTGAGAAATATTGGACCCCCTTTGAGTGACACCAAAATTAAGCCGATTATTGAATCCAATTATTTTTTGCTCATATTGTGGCATCTTCCTTGGAGAAGGTAGAATGCTGTACAATTGCAGGATCATAGGAAGTTACTAGGCAAATGGCTTTAGGGACCCTTACAATCCTAGCCAAGTTTTTTCATGTTTTAATTGTGTTAGTAGTAGATGTGACTCAACACCTGCTGCCCCTGTCCAGAAGGGACGCAGGTATAACTCCAGGGGTGAATTTGCGATTCCCCATCCAATCATCCAGATTACCTTTAAAGAGGGTTAGGGAGGTTTGGAGGTGCCTAGTGAGGTACATACTGATAGGCACATTGTATTCTATAATTTATCTAATAAAGGAGGAGTACAGGAGGGTTATAACCTCTTTTCTTCTAGAGGCAATGCCTTTATTTATGAGATGGGCTATGTAAAAGGAATTCCTGACCACTGTGGAAACATGTCGGTCGAAGGATATGTTGCTGTCAACCTGTGTGACCAAATATTTTACCACCGATTGGGTGTTTAGGGTAAATGCTAGGGTCATACTTGGCTTGAACACACATTTTGAGACCTCCATCATATCTCTGTTCATATAGTCCAAGGAGGTACACCTCATGTCATTGACACCTTTATGAACTATGACAGAGTCATACTGGTACTTTTTGTTCAAGTACTTGAGTGTGTGTGTGATATGATGGATCCTGACACTAAACAAGCAATTAACCATCACACATTCTTTACTCAGCCTGGTAAGTGGCACATCTGTATGTCTTACAATGGAGGCACCTACAACAAGAATGTTTGGTTGGGTTGAAGCCTGCCTTATGGACTCAGCATTTGTGGTTTTGGGATCTCTTGTGCTATGTGAGGAAGTAGGCTTAATGTGCTGAGTGTGCTTTGTGCCTGTGTTATCTTTTGGAAGTCTTTGATGTTTAGGCAAGTTAATCTTTAGAACCTCATTATATGATGTATGTGTATTTTGACGGCCTTGGAAAAGTGTGATGTGTGGTGTACTGCTGATGATTTTGGTGTCTGCTTTTATTGTCTGTGAGATTCTTGCCTTCAAGGATATTATACATGTACATCTTTCATACACTGTGTAATGCTCTTTGAGTAATATATGATTATCAGACAGCCTGAGATAATTTGCTCTGCCTAGAGAAGTTGTGGGGAAGTGCTGGTCCATGTTACTGACAGGAATGACTCTGGGGGCAGGGGTATCTGTAACTGCTTGGAGTTCAGTTTTAACATAATGTTCGGCCTAGACTTACTACTGAGTATTTAAATTTCAATTCAAAACTTGCCTGTAAACCTTCTTTTGCCACAAGCAAGAACCAATAAACTAATTATAGTAAAAAAAAAACTAAAATTAGTGCAAGCGGTATCAGTACATTCGATATTAAGCAATTTTTATCAAAGGTCTTTTATCCTGGTAATTAGTTTAAGGGGAGAGAATTTGCAAAATGGTACTTATGTACTTATTGTTAACAGACAATAAATGGGGAGAGGAAGGAAATTATGTTGTCAAATTGTCATAAGGCGGAGGCAACAATAGATACACAGGGTTTAAGAACACAACTACAACAGGGTAGGTAAGAGGAAAAAGAATTAGAGACTTATCTTCTGAGCTGACTGGCCTGTAACTGCCTTAATGCAAAGACATGTCCTGAACATATGAGTTAAATAAGAATGAAAATAGTGTTTAATAACAACCGCTAGACCACTTAAAAAGCAAAAATGCAGTGCAGCTATGGACTGGAATTACTAATATAGGCTTAAAGACCTTAGCTAAGTCAGACTGTTAAAATTAATTTAAAATCAGACCAAGAAATGAAAAGGCATATCTGTTTTTCTCAGTCTAATGGAACTATTACACTACAACAGTAATTGCAACAGCAATAAAAAAAAAAAAAAAAAACCAATTACAGCGGTAATTAAAAAAAAAACAGTTACAGTGGTAAAGTGCAGGTGCAGAAGGGTGCATGAACAATGTAACAGATCTCACCACTAAGGCAGGCTGTTGTAACAGAAGTCATGCATGCACATGCACCTAATAAAGTGCAGCATATCTGCCACTCAGATACTTAAGTGTCAACATAGTTCATGATATCAATGGGAAGGAAATGGAGGAGACTGGAAAGTAGAAAAGGGGGCAGTTGCAAGCAGAGGAAAACACATAAGTATAACCATAGGGTATGGTAGATGGGGGAAGAAGGATGGTAGTTTTTATGGGAGAGAGACCCATCTGCAGATGTAGGATAAATTCAGAAAGGGGCCATCACAGTATCCTAGTAGGTGCTCAGTATAATCTGCCTGTAGGAGAATAAGAAAGAATTGTCTTGACTGGCAGACCCAGCTAGAGCCCTGCAGTTCACAGTTTTTGAGGAGGGCATGTCCAATCACTCTGGTATACCAAGTGTAGCGTCATGCACACATTCAGATATCACACAGTATGTAATATAGTGCTTACAGAACTTTTTTATCAAATACCCATGGAGCTGTACCATGGCACTGTAGGTCTACACAGGCTGTGTGTATGAGCACAGTGATCACATGCTTCCTTATCACCTTGGCAAGTATGGCTAGCTCTGGCCAGTGTGGATGACACATTGCTTTCTCTGCAGTGGTGCTAAATGTGATCTTTAGCATAACCACTCTGCTAACAAGACTGTAATACCTTAAAATAAAGTGTGGATGCCATTTTGCAAGAAAATGCATACAGTTGAAAAACTGTGGAATACAGAACTTCTCACAGGGATGGAAGAAAAGCCACCTGATAATGTACCTCAGCATTGTCATCAGCACTTGTGATGTATGACAATTATAGAAAAAGATGCAATGGAGTATCTTGAATGGAAACACAGCAAATGTTAATGCTGTATTAGTTCTAACTGTGAGGAGAACCATGGGCACTGGGAACTAGAGGAAAACATGCCACAAGGGATGTTATGAGCCCCGTACACAAAGTAAGACATGACAATCCTTTGTAAGGGAGCATTTGACAGGGTGTACATGAGGCTAATAGACAGATGCAGAAAGGGTCTAGGTAGGCCATGTCAATGCTACAGTGGCTACATAAGTGGATGTGCACAGCACTGGCCCTTATGAACAGCTACTTCATGGGGAAGTGTGACAGTAAAAATGAGTACATGACTTCCACAGAATTCCATACACACATACTGAGAGACAGATGTAACCCACAGATGTACAGTGATTGCCATGGGCCCCAAAGAGAGAGACTCATCGGAATGTTTCACCACCCAGGAGACAGAGGTATTAATGTAGGCCATCACAGTATGGGCTTTCTGGGCAGAGGTGCCATGGAAAACTGTATCATGACCAGGTGCATCAGGCAATGGTGCAGGGTGTCAGTGTTGTGAACAGCCATAATAGGTCTCTGCAAAAGATGCAGAAAGGGTAACCAGTGTGATACTCCATGTAAAGGACAAGGCACAGGATATTACCAGGGGCATGTTGTCCACAGGGGGATGGACCACCGACACAAAAATGGCTGACAGAGGTGAGTACGTGGTGTCTCTCTCACTTATCTTGCAGCGGATTCAAAACTTTTATGCAAAATGTGTAGTGATCTGCAGGTATTACATTCTCTTTCATGTTTATCAAACATAAAGGTCTTCCTTAAGTCTGATGTTTCAGTTCTACTCTGTTTATTAACTTTCACCACCTCTAATAAAACTTTCTTACTGCCAGTCTTCCTACCATGTTTAGCTGAACCTTCATTATTCTGGAAATGTCATCTCAATCCTATCCTTCTACTACACTCTCATGAGACTGATGTCATTCCATAGCTCTAGTCCCTGATCATACAGTAATTTCTGAAACTTCTCCATCATGCATTTCCTTCTTAATGTGACCCGTTACATCACTTCATATAGTCTCTGATGTTTCAAACACATTAAATTTTCCAGCAATACAGTATCAAGCAAATAAGTGCCCAAAGTTAGTTTGCACAGATTTATCTGTTTTCTTCATTTCCCATATATCCATGATATCAGTCTACTACACTTCCTTTCTAAAAACAGGAAACTCCCCCACTTGCATAGGAAAAGTGATCTCCATCACCCCCTCAGTTTAAAGTCCTAGTAAGACTAATATTGCCAAACTTACAAAGATGCAAAAAGAGAAATGGTGGTCCATTGGATCCAACAAATTACAGTAACCAGTAGTTTGGCACTTTCCCTGCCTCAGACTTTTTGTATTTGTCCTAGACACCTTTAACTTTCCTGTTGATGTACACTGCCCCAACAAAGTCTTACAAGCTGACATTATTGTATCAGTGAAGTGAAATCTCCTCACAGCAGTGTAAAATTATTCTTCCAGTCTTTTTAACAAATGAAATCTCAACTTTTTTAAAGAGAAACAAATGGTTTAATTATGTGGTATCTTTTGGCACATAGACTACTTTGTTAAAGGATTTTTTACCAGTTGTTAGAGTGATTTGGGTTTTGTTTGATACTGGGAGAATGCAGAGAGTAAGTGGCATCATCAATGGATATGGTATTTTCTAGTGGAGAGCAATAGCTGTCTTCAAGTAGGAGTTTTAAGTAAATACATTAGCTCTTACTATTGGCAACCAGTTTGCTCTTTGTGTTGCTAGGCAGTGATGTTCTGTTGGCTTGACAAGGTGCAATATTTTGTAATCTTGTTTTTTTTGTTGATTGTATAAGGGTTGTATTTTGATTGTGGGACTTTGCTAGATAGAGTATACTCTATTCTTGGAATCAAGGCATTGATGGCAATAGCCTTCTGTGCTTCAAGTGAGAGGAAGTATGAGATACTGTAGGCTTCTTTAAGTTCTTGTAATGTTTTAGAAATAGTGTGTTCAACATGATTATGAAAGGAAAGCGAATCAGCCATAAGAACATCTTCACTTACTTCATATTTTCCATTGATCACACTGTCACTTTGTTTTTGTTGTAAATAACAATCTGTTGATGGAAACAGGATACTTTCACATTTCAGAGCCGCTTTGCTGTAAATTAGATCCTAGGCTGGGAAGCAACCTTGGCATTGGAGTACTACCACATCCTGGCCCCGATGTGGCCAAAAAAAAAAAGACAGTATTAAAGTTATGGTCCTTCTGGATAAAAATAAATAGTAATATCATTGAGTGAAATACATGGTTAAAGTGCATGCCTTAAAGATGGATGTTATATAACAAAGGTAGACAAACTTATTTGAGTATATTTCCAAAAATCATGACTTCTACTTTTGCAGTACATTCAATTGCCAGGCAGGCAAACTGCAAGGAAGTGGTCAGGGTTGTAGCTGCTAGGATGGGGTGAAAGGGGCAGCAGCCCCGGGCATATAAACTTTTAGGGGCAGTGAATAGCAATGTTAAAGAGGTACCAATCAGTCACTGGAAGTCAGATCCACTTAGCCAGCTGAGCATGAGGACAGTGCTGGAATCATTTAAGTGGCTGCAATATGAAATTGTGGCCACTGAAATGTTTAATTTGAGTATACTGTAGCAAAGAGCTTCCTCCATGGATTTTTTGGTCCTCAATTCCAGAGGAGTTTCTCAACTATGGGGGGAATTTTCTTTTGTTCCTCAACTTTGGCAAAGGGGGCCACCAATTCGGGCATTGCCCAGGGTGCCAATACATCTAGCTAAAACTCAGTATTTGGATGCTCACAATATTTCAAATATATTGTCTATATTTCTCTTTAGTGACACTCAGTAAATCCAGTTAACTTTACATGAAATCCTGTCACAAAAGTACTACAAAAAAGGTTGCAATATCACTAATCAAAATACTCTTTGTTGCTGGTTCCCAGTGGAGTATTAAGCAAAATGCATTCAGAACCAGTTTCCAGCACTGGTGCCAGGTATTTCTACTTGTGTTCCAAGAATTTTGTACAGCAGTCATGTGATTAGCATGTAACATAATACTTTATATAAGATTGCAGTCATTTTTCAGATCGCCTAAACTCAAACTGCAGTTGCTTTGGCATAAAAGCTTGAGGTGGCCTATGCCCATGCTTAGTTGCTCATTTGACAATGGAGCAAGATCGTAATATATGCATGGTAATGAGTTAAAGGTGGCCTGAGGATGATGTGTCATAGAGAAGAAAGCCAAGGAGTGTTATGTTGCCTGTTAGTGGCCTGTCTTTCTCTAGGGTGCAGCAACCTTGGATTAAGAATAATATGAGTATGTGTGTTGGGGAGGGGGTAAAGTTCCTTATGTGGGGGAGTGCAACTGGCCTTCCCCCATACATAAAAAATATCATTGTCACATTTGCTGGTAAAATAACAAGCTTAGTAACTGCATTACAAGAATATGTGTGCTCAGCTGTCGTATAAAATTTATAGTGACTGAGCTACTATGATATAAACACTGATGTGTCAAACATACTTAGTGGATTCCTACATTTGCAGTCAAACTGAAAAGTAAGTATAAATCATTTCCCATTTATCCTTTCTGTGCTGTAAACTGTGTGTTCCAGTAGCAGAGGACACCATCTATTTTTAAACCATTTTAATATTTATATTCTACCAATATTTCATTAGTGTGCATATATTTCAGCTCACCAGTGTTCAATACAAGTGCTGCTGATGAGCACACATATCACCGTGTTCCTAATTTGTTGAGTTCATATGCTGAATAATAAGAAGTGACTTTCCAGTGTTAGAAACTTAAGCCCTCATTTTCCTGCCATTAGGGTCATTAGGTCCGCTAACTCCACACTAAGAGAAAGATAATATTTGAGTGTGGAACCAAGTATCTCCCTTATCATAATATTGTGTGAGTTCAGAATGAAAATATCAACTGCTCCCCCAGTAAAGGATACACAAGTCTGTCCCTTGTAAATGTAGTTTAGTCATTTTAGGGTCCACTATGAAACTGCATAATCTGGAGTTCTTTTCAGTTCCATAACTGCTTATAGCATTTTATGTTCAGTATTAGCTGTGTATAAGAATAAGTTTGCATTTACAAGTTTTGTGAACTGTCCTTTCTGTACCTATACACTTACATAAAATGTTTCTCAAATGGTAAAGGTGAGTGTCCCTTGGCAGGTCCAGCCCTGTTTCAGGGGAGGCCCAAACAAATGTGAAAATGTACACTCAAAACATTATCTGTTTGGTATTTCTATGTGTAGCAGGCTAAATGCAGAATGTGTGTATCTGCAAACAATAGTAAAAGAAGAAAGTACAAAGTTTATTTATTCAAGAGTGTTTGTGCGTGTGTGTGTGGGGGGCGGGTCATGAGAGAGGAGAGCTCTGCTTTGTACATTGCAACATAGCATGCATTTTTATACAGAATCCCCAAGATAATCTTATTGTAGCTAAAAGAAGCTCTTGAATCTTTGATTTGTGGATGACTCAAAGTGACAAAAAATATCAAGAAACTCTGAGTCATAATACTGAACTTACTGTGTTTTTTTTTGTAAGTACCCATCTACTACTTTGATAATTAGTGTATTTAGGTATGAGAGTGTATTTCATGTTACAATGTTGTCAGCTTCCACGTTCATCATGTCTGACATTCAGTGACTCTCACTATTTCAGTGGTACATATTCAGTGAATACACTTTATTATTATCAGAGTTCTTTCTGTGTGAACTGCTGTCTGCAAAGAGTTCCATCTCTATACATACACGCATCTACATGACATGTTGTTTGCATGAGGATACAGTTGTAGCTACCCTTGTATTTATGTTTCTATTCACTTGCTTGTATTGTACTTGCTGAAATATATTTGCCAGCTTGTCTTTCCCTTGGGTTGTGTTTGCAAAGGTCTGTTTTGCTAGTATCTCATTTCCGTGTGCTTGCTGTGTTTCTGTTGACTTGGATCTTACAAGTTTGCAGAGAGAGCAAAACAAAAAAAAAATGGCTAAAGTACAGTTTGCTCTTTCTGCAATTAAGTACAATTATGGATTTAATAATATAAGTAAGGATAGCAGTTGTGGGACAAACCATAAGATGTGGAGGTCACAAGAGGATCTTCCCTTACAAAAACTATTATTTCTAAGTTGTTTAGGTATGATGTGTTGAACTTGTTTTAGTAACAAAGTTGATAATCCCAGGCAGTTTAGTCCCAAGCAGTCTAGTTTCATTATATCATTGTGAAGTCTGCACAGAAACACTAAGCCCTTTACATGGTGCAGCATGAAGAAATAAACAATGTTTTTAGATACTGTTCAAATGCCTGTGAACTTATGTATTATAATTATGCAGTGTAGCATATCATTGGCAAATATGCAGTTGCATGGCTGTGCACATTGCGTCATCCACTAACCATTCAAAAACTACTTGGCACAATTGTTTGGATATCATTAATGGTTGATTAAAAAGGCAAAAGCCAGAAATGTGGCACAGTTTTAAATACACTATGCAACTTGACCATTTCATTCTTGTGGCACTTTGTAAAGGTTGGGTGGTGTTAATAAGTAAGGTGCACACTGTAGACCTCTGAGTGACTTGTCTGTTTTGTGAGCCAACTACTAAATTGTATAAAGCACAAACATTGTATGCACTATCATAATGTAGGCTGCACAGTGCCATACTACTGTGTGCTGACCATAATGTCTAATACTTCACTCTGGCCCTCTGAGTACCTTGTGCCTTAAAGTACACAGTGTTGTACTGTTGTACAGCCCATCTGTTCTGCAGTATGTCCCAAACACTGCACACAACACTTGGTGTAGTATTGTAATAAATAATGCATACTTCCACTTTGCTGTGTGACATTCATTCCTTTGTATAATTTCTGAATTGTGCATCTGTAATTTCAATCTATGAATTACAAGTGTAAGTAGGTGCGCAAAATTTCCCTGGTTCTGACCATAAAACTCTGTATCTATATACATTAGAAACCTTAATGAAATATCTCAGTTTAAAGAATCTGACTGACTTTTTTGTGAACTTCAAATATAGGCTGTGTTCAAGGCAGGTAATGTGGGAGTACTTTATTTTGCCTGTAACAAAACTGAGCTGAAATACCCAGTGAACCCACTGAGAAGAACATTCCATCAATTTTACAAACCTCTTGTTAGCTGAATACATAAATGCAAACAATACTAGTCCTAGTTTTAAAAGCCTGGTTTTAAAATGTATTGAGCACTGCATATGCTTTTGAGATACTTTAAATATAGAAGACATCAAATTTTAACTTTCATTGAAAAGGCATTTTTAAAAGCATCCAGTATTCAGGCAGCTTTTCTTTTCACAAAATCCATAGCCCTATTAATGTACAGTGTGCCACATTGCTAATTATGTGTCAAATCCCAGCTATCTAGCCCCCTCACAATTTGATTGACTGACTGTATGCAGTCTGATATGCCTTGCTACATTGTAGCTACAGTTTAAAACATTTTTTTTATAAAGTAAATCCTGAGTGCTATAACACTCTGTGCAGTGTAAACTGTAGCAACTGCTTGCTGCATTTGAAGCAAGCAGTTTGCTAACATTTAAAAGAGAGATGTCTCTTTTTCATTTTGTTTAACTAAAACCTGAGCTCTGTAGCATTCCATGCAGGGATTTTTTTTAGCAAAATAATGAGTGGAAAGGGGGGGGGGTCAGGGGCAGGATATAAGAAAGGGGACATGATTGGCTGGGGTGGGGGTGTTGTGTATCTGGCCACCTGTTTGATGTGCTAGTATAAGTAGTAGAGTTTTTTATGTTATTACCTTGAAGAGCTAGGTGGGTGGGACACTAGTTTTTGCCAGCCAGCTGTATTTTGTGTGAGAGGAGGTGGTAAAGCCCTCAGATGGATTTTTTATGTCTTAAGGCAGATATTCATAATAGGCTTTGATATCTATTTCTTGAAAGGCTGTATAAGAGCTTGAGTGTGACTAAGCAGTGAGGGCATAATTAAGACAATACTGGAAGAAGAAGCAGGGAAAGAAGGATTCAGTGAATGAGAAGGAAGGTTATGCAAACAACAACAGGCCTACATTTTATTTTTACTATTGAACAGTTTTTGCTTGACAAAATAGGAGTCAATTATTTTAGACATTAGAGGCTGATTATGAAAGAACCATGTAGAAAAGAAGGGAAATTTAGTCCATGTGCTATAACTATGTTCAGTGCCTGATGCATATTGGAATAAAATGAGGATATTTGCTGCAAGTGTTGTGGCTGTCATCTTCTACCCTTGTTTGTTTCAAGTTGTTGATTGTACCCAACAAAAGCAACAAAATACCCACAAGGCTAAATGATATGTTTTATGTTTTTAATGGGGATGAAGTAAATTACAAGGCAATAGCAAGCAGAGGAGGCACTTGGAAAGTGGGAGTGAGGAAAAAAACTGCAAAAGGAATATGACCGAGATATGCAAATGATTGAAAGTAAAAACTACGGAAGTCCCCTCCCCTCCCCAGCAAAAAGAAATTTAAATGAGAAGAACAATCTATGACATTCTCGCTTCTCCTGGCATCCTGTCCAAGACTGGCTTTCAGTTTTGTGTCATTAGTTGGCAGGTAGGCTTCCCCTGAGGCCCTGAATAGGGTAAAGAATGTAACTGAATAAATGAATGATTTGTTTAGTATTTTCATTGTTTCTTTGTCTTAGTGGTAAAAAAATTCAATAAAGAATTTGAATTTGAAAAACAAAACATTCTGACCCTCCCACCATATAATCTGATGCTCAGGTCACTGTCCAAACCTGGTCATCAGCACTAGAGAAAGAATTTCTACTTTTGGAAGGCATATATGTAATCTATAGAATTTTTGATGAAATTCAAAGATGAAAATTACTTTATTGTGCATTTGAAAAGGAGAACACTTTTAAACTGCATATTCTTCATGTCTTAGGGATAAATGTTTAGTAGTTTCTTTTTGTTTATTTTTTTCACTGTCTGTCCAAACCATTGTCAGACATCTTTTTGATTCAGTTACATCATCTTGTTTCTATTTGTTTTGATGCCAAAAAAGCTATAGTAGGCAAACATATGCATCCCATGTAGAGTAGGAATAGCTTTAGGCAATATCTGGATTCTTGCTGAGGATGACTGATGATTGTCGTATGGTCATTCAGGAGGAATTTCCACTGTAAACCATCCCCACACACCCTTCCTAAATGATGCCATTTGGATCAGTACCCATTGTCAGAGAAACTTAGAGATAAAGGAATTTTACTGTTTAATGTATCACTACAATCACTACCATGAGTTAGAGCCCATTCTACTTTTGCAAGTGATGTTTTTTTTTTAAGTAAAGCTTTTTCCTAGGTTCATAGGAAGTACTAGGCTAGCTGCCTATGCTGGCCATTTTTAGCCTAGCCAGGTTCCCTTTTTTACTCAAAATAACGTATCCCATTTGGTTATAGCTTGGCTTTGCCCATCCTGTGGTTGATAATTATATATTACCCCTAAAGAGAATAACTGGGATCATACCATAGATAATTTGAAGGGAGCCATGCATTTAGGAGGCACATCTATCCACTAGTAGTACAGGGGTCAGTAAGTGGGTACATTTTCTGTTTCCCATCCATAGATCTAAGTTGCGCTTGAAAATGCAAGGGGGTGAACTTTGTTTTATGTGAATTGGGGAGTCTGTTCCATACTAGTGGTATCCTCTGCAAAATGTACCTGTTCCCACCAAACCACTCGGTTGCTGTTGTGGAAGAGATTTAGATCCCTAGACCGAGTATTTCTGATGCCATTTGACTTGTTGATGTGCAGCAAATCCATCAGTAATGGGTTGGAGGAGCAGTCTGTAGGATGCAGAGTATAGTGACAGAGCTTTGAGTTGGTCTGTATAGGACATGTTGTTTAGGCCTTCTATCCTTCTAGTAAGGCACCTTTGAGGGTATTCCATTTGTTGTATGTGGCTGGACTGATACATATCAAAGAAGGTATTGCATTCAATTATTGGCCTAATGAGGGTGGTGTAAAGGGGGACAATGACATCCCTAGAGCTAGACACAATCCATTTTTATATAAGCTGTGCAATATAGAAGGACTTTCTTACAACAGTAGACACGTGTTGATCAAAAGTTAGGTCACTGTTAACATAATTTCCCAAATTCCAAACAACTGGGTCAGCTCTTAAGGGCATATTGTCAATGTGGCAGTTCCCTGGGGTAGATGACTTCCCAAAGGATACAACAATGGCATTTAGTTTCAGACTTTGATTATGATACCAGTTATTTCTTTAGGACAAACCTTACTGCAGGATGGCTAAGTCATTTGGGGATTCAGTGACTGCTCCTAGTTTGCAGTCATTTGCAAACTTAGTCAGCCAAAGCCCTTTGGTATTGACTTTTACTTCAGAAAAGTAGATACCAAACAGGAAATGTCTCAGCACAGAACTCTGGGGGACTCCACTGGTGACTGGTCACTTTGTGGAAGTAACTGCTCTTATTTTGATTATCTGCATCCTATCTGTGAGCCATTTTGCAATCCAGCAGGTGGCATGGGGGGGGGGGTATTCTTAGTTTATTTAGCTTTTCTACTATGCTTGTGTGGGGAATTGTGTCAAAAGCTTTGGACAGGTCTGTAGAAGAAAATAAATTGTTTAATATGGTTTATTATTTGTGTTTCTTTTTCACATTAAAAATGCACTCATCAACATAAAGATATTGGATATATTTGCAGATGAAATAGACAGTAGGTACCCTGACAGATGTCATAAAGACTAATTGAGAATGAGTCCCACTGTAGGAAATTTAATTATCATTTGAGTTATGCTAAGTATTCTGGGTATATAAGCAAAAGGTAATGAAAGCAAAGGAAGATTGGAGCAAATTGTGACACAGGACGCTTGAACATTTTTTTTTATTTCTGCTATAAACTGTATAGCCATCATTGATATGGTGGTGACCTAAGGAATTTCCAAATATAAAATGCCATTCTAGATTCTAAAGCAGAAATGTGTCAAAACTGAAAACTGTGTTGATGCTACATTTTGCCTTTTGATTGTGAATAATCAAGATTTAAATACTATTATTAAATGATGGTTAACATCTATACAGTTATTTCATTATGATTTTACACAGTGCAGTTTGTAAAAACACTTTTTTTATTATAAATCATGTTTTCTTTCCAGGGCAGGGTGAAGCTTGTCTGTCACACAGATGTAAGGACATTTTAATTATAAATGTTTATGTCCCTTCTGACTTGTGCTTTCTTTCTTTCTGGCGTTTTGTTTTGCTGTCTGTGTTATTATGAAGATGTTGCCAAACTTCTTTGGTACTTGTCTGTGGCCTTTCTAAATGCACTCATATGTGTGCTGTCTATTGTCTTTAAATATCTGTTAACATTATCAAGGATTATATCAGGTGAAAGATGGTGTTTGAGAAAACTGTTTGTTCTGCTGAATATGTTGCTGGATTTGATCTTTTAGTAACTCAAATAAAAAAGATATGTAAAACTTGTTTGTTCACGGATGGCAAATATGCTTTACGATTTACAGCCCTAGATTATGATGTCATCATGATAAATGTACTGAAAACATGAACAGCCTTTGAGCAGTAGTCCAAGTCTTGTGTTTAAATGTTAGCTGTCCTCAAGTTGAGAAAGAAGAGATATAGGTTATTTTTACAAAGTGTTTTACAGCTGATTTCTAAAAGAAAACTTTAGTTACCCCACAGATTTTCCATATGCTGTAAAATCACAGGATTTTTGTATCCACTGTATGAATGTATTTAGGGAAAAGTGCATATGACTCACACTGGCTACTTGATATCAAACATTATATTTTCAGTTCCATGTAGCCAATATTTCTAGAGTTGCAGGTTTGCCCACACTGTTAGACCACATATAATGACATACTGAAACAAAAAAGTGTGTTTTTTTCTTATAAAAGTTGCTAATAATTTGTTTAACAGCATATATGAGAACACCTTTTTTTATCCATCAAGTTTATTCATTAATGGTTTATTTGTAAGGTGTTGTCTTCCTTGCATCAGACTTTAAGCATTCAGTCTTAACACTGTGCTTTTGAGGCTGGAGGGCTGATCTGCTATTCCTTGAGAGCAAACTCCTTGAAGAACCATCTCGACAGTCTGTGTGTGCCAATAGTGACTTCTTCTTTGGGAGATTCCTTCCTTTTTTGACTTTATACAACTGGGAAATTGGTATATACAAGTTGCAGAGGTTGTTTTTTTTCCACCACCCCCCATTTGGGGTGCTTACTTTTTTTTTTTTTTTTTTGCAGTGTTGATTTTTGGTTGGTCATTAAACATCTCATAGTGGAAGCATGCTACAGACCTTAATGCTCTACAACATGTGCTTTTTTTTATTAGTGAGCTAGCAGGAAATAGGAACAGCACATGTTAAGCACATAACTATAGTATCCTGTCACTATGTAGTTTACCATTGCATGAACTCTAATCACCTTATCTGTTTCTTTTCCTTGAAAGAGGATCTGCACCATTTCAGTGAAGCCATGCATTAACCTCTGTCATTGCAATAGACACAAGGAGGAACAAAAACTGCAGTAGACCATGTCCGATAACCACAAAGTAAATAAAATAAAAAAACAGTAGAAACGTTAACTATTTAAAAAAAAAAACAAAGCTTTTGGGTTTCCCCTTGTTCAGTGTATGAACATATAATTACACAATCATTCTTAAATATTAAGATGTGACACAACCCACCAATCAGAACAGTAGAACAATAACATCTGATTAAATCATTAAATAATCAATCAATAAACATTAATTAATGCAACGTCATTTGTTTTTGTTTTTTTTGCAGAACAGGCTTCAAGCTAACCGCCCCATTCAAGCCTGGTACATTATTTGCATTCAATTCTAAAATCCATTCAAGTTCAACATTTTCTAACTTATTATTCAAATTACCCCTTCTTACAGTTCTATATAAACCATTAATCACCCTGAACTTGAAATGATGCATAGTCCCCTTCTCATGTACACTTTTGTTTTTAAATTCCTATCGATAGCAGATCTATGTTCTATAATACACTCCTTTAACATCCTGGAGTATTTTCCCACATAAAATATTGAACAGTATGTGCAAGTAGCCAAATAAACTGTGTGTGTTGTGGTACAACTAGCATAGTCTTCAAAGATGTAATGTTTCTGGGTAATAGGGTGTATGAACGTAGGATCTGTATTTATGTCTTTACAACAACTACATCTGAAACAAGGATGTGTTCCTTTCCTTTTACTACCATGACTGCTCCCCGCCCCCTTTTTAATATATTATAACAAAGCCTAGATTTTAGATTCCTCTCATTCCTATATGTAAATTTGGGATGGTCATACAAGATATTTCTTAGTTCAGACATAGTTAAAAGAACATTCCAATGCTTTCTAATAACATTCTCTATATCATGTGTTCTATTATTATAAGTCAAAATATATCTCAACTTATTATCACTATCATTCCACCCTAGAATAATATCTATACCATTACTCTGCTCAGAATGTTTAAAATAGGGAGCTGTATTCCCATCCCTCTCTCTTAAACTCCTTCCATCACTTGATGGACCATCTCCAATGGATAGCCCCTACTAACAAATTCTGAGGCCAATTCATTCATCTGTTGTCTGTTGGAATTTTCCTCTCTATTCATCCTACTTACTGTAGAACATTGACTTTTAACTATGCACCTTGAATACATGCAGAGCATGTATACTGGTCCTATGTGTGTATCTGTTTGCATGTACTGACTTCTTATATACACTAGTTTTAATGTTATTGTCCTTTATTACTAAAGTAATGTCCAAATAATAAATTAACTGGAGTGAGCATATCTTCTCAAAACCTAAAAAATGTGTGGTGTTGTTTAAATATTCTACAAATTCCTTCAAACCTATCTCATCACCATTCTACAACAAAAAAAACAATCATCGACAAATCTTTTATAAAAGAGCACATCTGGATTCACAAAGCCATCATCACTATAAATATATTTCTTTTCCCATTGATTAAGTACCAAATTGGCATAAGTGTTAGCCATAGGGGTGCCCATGGCAACCCCTGATATTTGTAAGTACGATGTCCCATCAAATAGGAAAATATTGTTGGTTAGAATAATATCAATAATAGAGCAAATGTTCTCTATCTCATTATGTAGTAAGTTAGTTTCTACATTTAAAAATTCTCATATCACTTCCACCCCATATTGGTTGGGTATTACGGTGAATAAGGACTTAATGTCCAAACATGCTAATAGAAAATTAGTGCTCTTATAGTCATTAAATCAAACTGCTAGTTGTCTCAGAAAATCTGCTGAATCCTTAATATAACTTTTACAGGTAGACAAATATTTACTCAGCCTATCCTATATATATAGATTGACAATGTTTCAGTTATCCAACTCTTCCCTGAGACTATAGGTCTTATAGGGGAGTTGGTTAAAGACTTGTGTATCCCATACATAAATGGTATAATGGGACTTGATACCATGAAGAACTTATAAAGATCCAAAGTTATTTAATTCTGAATCTGCATCTCATATACTGCTATGTTTATATCAGAGATGCATTTGTATATAGTATATATATATATATATATATATATATATATATATATATATATATATATAGGTTTACTATCATAAATTCGAAAATCAGAATAAAACATGTCTGCATTTTCGAATTTATACATCGGAAATGAACATTTCCGAATTAACCTAAAGTCGAAAACAGCTGTGTATTGTCGAAAATGTCGCTCGCGACATTTACGGCAATACAGAGCACTCCCACCCGTCCCGTAACTACCTACCTACCTATCCTAAACACACAGTTATGCAGAGTGGCAGTGCCCCCCTGCACCCCCTCCTGTGGGGGGCTGTGCCCTCCACACCCCCTCAACTTAATATTCCAACTCCGAGATCGCACTACAGTGAGGAAAGGGATGTATTTCCCTAACCGCACTGTACCGCGATCCCCTCACATGAGCGAACGTTAGAATTGCAAATGCACAGTCCATTCGCAATAGTAACATTCGCTCACATCACCTGCTGAAATATGAAGTATTCGAACATCTGTTGTTCGAATACTTCATAGCCGTGCAAGTGCACGTCGGCATTGTGATAGTAAACCATATATATATATATATATATATATATATATATATATATATATATATAGATAGTGATGATGGCTTTGTGAATCCTAATGTGCTCTTTTATAAAAGGTTTGTCGATGATTGTTTTTTGTTGTGGAATTGTGATGAGATAGGTTTGAAGGAATTTGTAGAATATTTAAACAACACCACACATTTTTTAGGTTTTTGAAATGATAAGCTCACCCCAGTTAATTCATTATTTGGGCATTACTTTAGAAATAAAGGATGATAACATTAAAACGAGTGTATATAAGAAGTCGGTACATGCAAACAGATACACACATAGGACCTGTATGCATGCTCCGCATGTATTCAAAGGCATAGTTAAAAGTCAATGTTCTAGATTGTAGTACTTTGAATACAGGGGAAAATTCCAATAGACAACGGATGAATGAATTGGCCTCAGAATTTGTTAGTAGGGGCTATCCATTGGAGATGGTCCATCAAGTGATGGAAGGAGTTTTAAGAGAGAGGGATGGGAATACAGCTCCCTATTTTAAACATTCTGAGCAGAGTAATGGTATAGATATTATTCTAGGGTGGAATGATAGTGATAGTAAGTTGAGATATATTTTGACTTATAATAATAGAACACATGATATAGAGAATGTTATTAGAAAGTATTGGAATGTTCTTCTAACTATGTCTGAACTAAGAAACATCTTGTATGACCATCCCAAATTTACATATAGGAATGAGAGGAATCTAAAATCTAGGCTTTGTTATAATGAATTAAAAAAGGGGGCAACAGTCATGGTAGTACAAGGAAAGGAACACATCCTTGTTTTGGTTGTAGTTGTTGTAAAGACATAAATACAGATCCTATGTTCATACACCCTATTACCCAGAAACATTACATCTTTGAAGACTATGCTAGTTGTACCGCAACACACACAGTTTATTTGGCTACTTGCACATTGTGTTCAGTATTTTATGTGGGAAAATGTTCCAAAATGTTAAAGGAGTGAATTATAGAACATAGATCTGCTATCAATAGGAATTTAGAAACAAATGCCCTGGCCAAGCATGTACATGAGAAGGGGGCTATGCATCATTTCATGTTCAGGATGATCAAAGGTTTACATAGAAATGTAAGAAGGGGTAATGTGAATAATAAGTTAGAAAATGTTGAACTTGAATGGATTTTAGAATTGATTGCAGATAATTTACCAGGCTTGAATGGGACAGTTAGCTTGAAGCCTGTCCTGCAAAAGAAACAAATGATATTGCATTAATTAATGTTTATTGATTGATTATTTAATGATTTAATCAGATGTTATTGTTCTACTGTTCTGATTGGTGGGTTGTGTCACATTTTAATATTTAAGAATGATTGTGTAATTATATGTTCATACACTGAAGAAGGGGAAACCCAAAAGCTTTGTTTTATTAAAATAGTTAAAGTTTCTACTGTTCGTTTTTATTTTATTTATTGCAACCGACACAGCATTTTCTTTTATAAGTATTAGTATACTTACATTTGCATTCATTCTTTTTTTCTTGTTTAATTAAATTGCAGGAGTATTTATTCTCATATTTGCTTTCCAAATAGACACTGATCAGCAAGATGATGTGCTGGAAGTAATCTGAATAAGATGACAGTGCTGAATTCAACCCTTTTGCTTCCTCTGGATACTCAGTCAGAGATTATGGCATGTTCAGCATTCCCACTACTACAGTAGCCTTTAGAAAATATAACACAAAACAAGCAGCCAGCTTCTAAAGCTACCCTTCCCAAGAGGAAAAATCAGAACTCAGAGTGGAAAATATTCAGTATTTTCTTACCTAAAAGTTAAGTAGTAGTGTACTTGTCCTGAACTAAACAAACAATAAATAGCTACCAAGCTATTTCCCAACAATAACTGTACATGACTAGTAGGATGAGTGGTGGTGCGGTTACTGCAGCAGTGAAGAATTCAAACATCTACTGTTATGGGTAAGTGCAAATCAGACAGCTGTACTATGTTCATCATTCCTACTGTTGCAATAGCTTTAAGACTATAATGGGTTGATTACCAAGGCCTATCAAACCTGGTAGGAGGAAGAATATGGATTCAGGAGCCCCTGGAGAATGGTCTTAGCAAGCCAGCCTTCCAGTATGTAATGTTTTGAACAGGAATATACAAAGGATCATGTAGCTGTGTCTAAAAACCTTCTAAAGTCCATCGCTTTTGAAAATGCCATCGAAGAAGACAAGGCCCTTGGAGAGTGTGCTTTAATACTGCCTAGAACTGGTTTATCATGGTTGATACAACAAAAGGCAATACTCAGGAAACCAACTGGAAATTGTCTGTTTGAGATGGGTTGTCCTTTCTTAGACCCAACATAAGGAAGTACAGTTGTATAAGATCTTACTATTGCACTAAATGATTGAAAATATCACTTTTGCATTATTCCTTACTTATGGGCTGCAGCCTGCCAAGGATATTGCACATCCACTAAGCCTGTCAAAGCTTAGGCTCCTTCCCCTCATGCCATATGTCCAACCTATAACTTTTGCAAGAGGCTGTGTGCTGATACTACAGGGTCATATGAGTGTAAAAATCCTCAGAGTTTTCTTGCCTCAGAAAAGAGGACTGAGGCAGATACCTATACTGGATAGATACATTCATAGACTGGAAAATAGAAAGTTAAAAAAACAAAGGGAAATCAACCTTGGCTAGGATCAAAATTAAGACAGGTAAGGAGAGTGAGTGCATATACTGTAACAGTCATCTATTTGAACAGCTACTGTTATGATAAGATCTTACAAAACTGTAATGTGTTCTTCAGTAGATCACTGTTGCAGTATCCGTTACTTATGGGATGATTTTGAAAGCTTTTAGGAGAAAAGGGTAAAGGTTGAAGGAAAATAGGTAAAATTCAGTAACCCTTGAAGAATGGCTCTGTTGAAACTTGTTCTAGTAAAGATTCTTTTTTTTTGTAATATTGTGTGAACTTATGAACAGAAGACTAGGTACTGCATCTTGAATGGATTTAGAGTCAGAAAGTACCATAAGAAGCCAAAGCTCTGGTAGAATGGGATATTGCCTATCACTGAAGTGGTTTGCCATGGAAGGAGTAACAAAAAGATATGGAAAATGATAGATTCCTTCATAAGAAACAGAGTTGGTCAAATTTTCTAAGTAGTTTTTTTAGTCTTTTCTAGATAGAATATCAGCTGTCTGTGGACAAATGAAAAAAATATTTCTCCTTTATCCTGAAGACTGGGAAAGAAGGCAGGAATGCGGATGGATTTAATTTAAGATAGCTTACTTACAATTTTTGGCATAAAATAATGATTAATTCTGAGGCTAACTCTGTCTTTATGGAAAGACTAAGAAGGGAGGAGAACACATGAGAGTACTTAATGCAAATATTAAGGCCACTAATAAAGCTGTGTCCTAAGTGAAAAATTTTAAAAATGGTGAGGAAGCTGGTTCAAAAGGGGATATTGGTTAACTTTTTAAGAACAAAATTCAGGTTCCAAGGAAGAGGAATAGATTTCCAGGGAAGCCTGATTTCGAGGACATCTTTAAGAAGCATTTGACCTCATAACATGAAGATGAAAGGGAATTAATAGGCAGACAAGCTGAAATGACTAACAATTGCACCTTAATGAAGGTGTATTCTAGACGTGTTAAGCAGCTCAAACAAATATTTGAGGGGGTTGCCTTCCACATGGAATTGGTCCTGTCCTGTGTTGCAGCATTACACAGAATATTTTTTCCATTCAAAAACATGAGATTTTCTTGTTGCAGATTTGTTTCCTTTATTTCTTGGAGCACGTCATCACAGTAAAAATGACTAAATGGAATTAGAAGCCTATTATCAAGCTGCAAGGTTCAATGTATTTAGAGCTGGATGAATGAGACAGTCCTCTTGTTGTGTGAGCAAGTCCATTCTGTGGGGTTACTTTAGGTGATTGCCCTTGGCTAGGTGAAAAAGAAGGTAAATCCAGTGCTGTCTGAGCCAACAGGAAGTCACTAGTAACATCCTTGGATCGTTCTTCTGAATTTTCAGAAAGGCTTTTGGAATGAGTGGAAAGGGTGGGAAGGCATTCAGGAATTTATCTTTCCATAGAAAAGAGAAGGCTTAGAGAGTCCAAGCTTCTGCTCAAGAACTTGTGTTGCAAAACTGTGTGAGCTCTTTATTTAGAGTGGAAGCAAAAAGATCTTGGGAGATCCCCACTGATGGATAGTCTGAAGGATAGCCTCTCAATTCAGTATCCATTCAAGAGCATCTGCCTTGGATCTCCTCAAGTGGTCTGCCATTGAGTTTTGCCCTGATGGGATGTATGCAGCCTGGAGAAAGAGACTGTGGTGAATTCCCAGGTCTCATGCCATCAGTGCAAGCATGCAGAGGAGGTATGGCTTTATTTCCCTGTTTGTTGATACTACCGCATGACCTTGGTATTGTCTATTTGAATTTCAAATGATCCTGAGTTCCAGATATGAAGAAAAGTCTTAAAGGCTCAGACCAAGGCTTTCCTTTTTTTTTAATATATTTGTGTGTTTGGAATACATTCGTTGAATGTTGATGCATGTTGATTACATTCCCCATGCAAAATCTGAAACCTGTGTCAATACATTTTTTTAAGTAGATAGGAGAAGAAAAAGAATCCCTGGATTGATTTCACCTGAGTAATCCACTAAAATATCTTTTTCTTTACAAAGTGCAAGAAAGGGTCTGGAAAAGACAAAGGATGACAATGTTAAACCCATATTGGTATGAGTTACTACTAAATCTTCCTCATATGAAATCTGGCATGTGGGATCATTTGAATTGTGGAGGCCATGAACAGCAGGGCTCTCAAAATCTCTCTTGTTGAGGTCATTTGAAGGTTTGTCAGGGATGGAAGTTAGGCTGCAAGAAACTGAACTTTTTTTATAGGAAGAAATTCAGTCACCCTAGAGGTATCCTTTGCATTTCTTGGTATTCAGAGTAAATTCTAGCTGAAGAAAGAAATTGGTTGTGAAGTGTAAGTCCTGAAAAAATGTACTGAACTGAGGTGGTCAGATTCAAGCAATTGCCTAAGTATGTATATATATATATATATATATATATATATATATATATATATATATATATAAATATTTGGGGCCTGTGTAAAGCTATGACAGGGGCTAAGAAAAAAAAAACACTTGTGGTCCTAGATAAGATAAAAAGCAAAGCAGTAAAGTGAAAATAAAATCGTAATGCACAAAATCTTAAAAAGTGTGTATGTAGTTCAAAAGTAAATTCTAAAACCATATCACCTGATCACGACTCTCAGAAGCAATGCAAATTACCATAAGCTAGCTCAAAATCATCAGTTCTATTCTTATACTAAAATAATACGTTTCATCTAACCTACATGACATCTGACATCAAAATCAGTGAAGAATGGCAATCGGTGCAAAGCCACTGAAGTAATACAGTAGGATCATTCAAAAAGTACAACAAACATCATATGTTACTTTTAAGTGGAAAACAGAGGAAAATTGCCATATTACTGTCTTTTAAGGAAGTTCCAATTGACAACTTTTACTCAGGATGGTCCTTCCTGCCACCTATGTTACAAACCAGACTTGCAGACCTGTGTGTGTGTCTGTTTTCAAATCTGAATGACATGCAGTACATCTGAAACCAAAAAGAAGTCACACCATCATACATACCTAGCATTTTATATACTTATGTTTTTCCAAAAAGCAGGAGCAAATTACATGTACAAGGTTCTTTATTATTAATGCTGAACAGACTGAGATAGCTCTCTGGAATTTGTAGCAGCCCTGACAGAAATGGCATATATATGGACATTCAGCAAAAGAGCTAACTAATCAAAAATGAAATCCTATATAATTCTAGATTTTTCATGCACTCAGTCAGTCAGACATTGTCCCAAACCCCTTTTAACTTTGTCCAGAATTATCTAATGTGCAAGTTGAGAGGTGTGAGGAACAGTGCTCTTTTTGTATCAGTTTTGGCAGTATATTCACGATTTCATAGGTTGGTACTAGGCTATCAGCCCTAGGGCCTATACAAACCTAGCCATAACAATTCCCTGGCTATTTCTTCCCACACTATTTACTTCAATGGACCCCTGCCTAGCAGGGCGACTGACATGATCCCTGGGGTGAATTTCCTTTCTCCCATCCAATCGTCAAGGTTCCTTTTGAAGAGGGCCAAGGAGGCATATTGCTTGACATGTATGGGCAGTCTATTCCAGAGTCTGGGGAGTCTGTGGGTCAGGAACCTATCCCTCCAGCATGTTTTGTTTATTGTGATGACAAAGTTTAGATCCCTGGAGCATGTGGCTCTGAGGGATTGGGATTTCTTTAAGTGTAGCATGTCCAACAGCTCTGGGTTTGACATGGCCTTGTATGTTAAGCAGAGATCGCCTCTGAGTAGATGATATGCAACAGAATATAGCTGGAGTCTTTTATGGCGGTCAGCACAGGGCATCTGCTTTAGGCATGTGATTCTTTGAGTGAGGTATTTCTGCGGCCTTTCCAGTTGTTGCAGATGTCTTGAGAGGTACATACCAAATGGGGCATTGTATTCTGTAATGGGTCTAATGAGGGATGAGTACAGTGAGACAATGACCTCCTTTTTTCTGGATGAAAAGCCCTTAGTGATGAGGTGTGCCATATAGAAAGATTTCCTGACTGTTGTGGTGATGTGGTTATTGAAGGTGAGACCACTATCCACCTGTGTCCCTAAGTCTCTTATCACACGTTTGGTGTTTAGTGTTCTGCCACCTATGTGGTAATTCACGGGTACATGTTTTTTCCCAAAGGGGATAACTATACATTTCTTGGCATTGAGCTTGAACCCATGTCTCTGGCACCAAGCATCTGTTTCTGTAAGGCCCTTTTGTAGAGTATCCACATAATTTGGGGATTCAATAATGGCTCCCAGTTTGCAGTCATCTGCGAACTTTGTTAGCCAGAGTCCCTTAGTGTTGGCCTGTACTTCAGAGAAGTAGATGCCAAATAAGAGCGGTCCTAGGACTGATCCCTGAGGTACTCCACTTGTCACTTGTCTGGAGCTGGGTTTGGAGTCAGCTACTTTTACAGCGTGGGTTCTGTCAGTAAGCCAGTTGGCAACCCATCTAGTGATGTAGGGATTAATGCCCAGGTTAGTAAGTTTACCTATGATTCCAGAGTGGGGGATGGTGTCAAAGTCCTTGGCGAGGTCCAGATAGGCTGTGTGGACTGCCTTACCCTCATCCACAGCTCTGGAGACTGATTTGAAGAAGTCAATCAGGTTCAGGAGACATGACTGGCCCTTCACAAACCCAAACTGGGTGGGGTCCAGTGTTTGAAGGTTGCCAATATCTTTGTTTATAAGTTCCATGATAATGAGTTCCATGGCCTTGCAGATCAGGCTCGTCAGATTGATGGGGTGGGTAGTTCCCGGGATCCAAGGTGGATCCCCCCTTGTGGAATGGGATAACTGTAGCTGTGCGCCACTCAGTGGGCATGAAGCCTGAGGTGAGAGTATGATTAAACATGACACTTAGGTGAGGTGCCAGTTCATTTATTCTTTATTTTTATTTATTTAGTTTATTTATTCTTAGCTTTGGAGAGTGATTTTTTTACCTGTGTGGCCATTATTACTGGAATTTGGCAATCTTCCGGTATTGAGATGGGCTATTTAGGGGGTGAGAGGGGGGAGGTGAAGTTGGCACTGAATCGATCTGCCAAGATATTGGCAATATCCTTGGGATCAGTATATTTAATGCCATTCTGTTGTAGCTCAGAGCAGATCTGAGCATTGCCATTTAGATTCTTGACATATTTATAGAATGCCTTGTGGTTGTCTTTGGAATCTTTGGCAATTTTATTTTCGTAACTAGCTTTGGAGGATTTTATGAGGGATCTCAGCTTCTTACTGAGGCTGGTAAGCGAATTTTTAGCATCGTGGGATTTTCCTCTTTTTTGCAACAGTTTCTTCCTTTTGTTGTAAAGTTTGTTTATGGCAGGGGATCACCAGATTGGCTTCCTTTTTTTGGAGGAGAGCATCTTGGATCTATTTGGGATGGCACGATTCATGCATGAGTGGATGTGCTCGTATAATGCCTTAGTGTAAGACTCAGCAGTCGAACTTTCAGTTCCCGTCTGCATGGGTGTCATGAAGTTTGTCACTTCTGACTTGAGTAGCATGAAGTTGGAGAAGTTTTTTATGGAGGTTTCCTTACTGGGGAGTGGGGGTGGGATGTGGATGTTTAGCGTGATTAGCTTATGGTCTGACCTGACCAACGAGGGGATGACCATAGGTGTGGAGCATCGATTTCCCATGTTGGTAATTACCAGGTCTAGGATATTGGAGCCCCTGGTGGGACTATGGTTTAGTTGATCCAGGGCGTTGGAATTTATGAATTCCAAGAACCGTTGGGCAAAGGTGTTGGTACACGAGTAGTTTTCCCAGTTAATTTCATACTGATGTCTTTCACCAGACATGAACTCAACTCTTATCAACTGAATATCTGTTTTTGCCTGATAGAAAAAGGGTAGAAGGACTTAACTGGGCTTCTAATTCTCACTCCTAAACAACTGCAGCCAACACAAATGCCTCCTGACAAAAAAGAAACCTTGAGTTGAGGTGCACATGTATTTAGGAACATGTAGTCTATGCTATTTGCGAGGCTGATACTTTCATAGGGAGCAAGATTACATATCCTAAAATGCCTTGCAGCCCAACAATTAAGCATCTTGCAGGAATTGCAAGTGGGCAGACCGAAGTATTGTATTAATGAATAACTGAAGTGGCAAGTACAGAAAACGTCAGACTGCTCTGACAAGTGCAGGGCCCTATTACAGCCATTACTAGCTGCAACAGATTTGGGTTCCCTTAATCTAAAGCTGACAGTTCCAACCATCTACTTTCACTGGCCAACTATGCCATTTATTTCACTCAGGTATTTATTATCCTGGATCTTAAAGTTCTGAAATTTCATGTATGGCTTCTGTACATGTACTACTGGCAAGTACCAAATTGTTTCTTTCCTCTTCTAGCAGCAAAAATTATAATGAGAAGTTGTTCATTCTCACCGTTCATTCTTTACTGATGGGTTCGGAGCCTATCCCCTGGCTCTGATATGGCCAGTTGCAAAGCTCGAGGTCTTCAAATAGCTCGAGGCCAAGTCTCTATCCCATGATATACCTGCAAATTACCTCAGATCTAGTTTGCCGCTGCAACAGATCTGAGGTACTGAATTAGCTCTGGCCAGATAAGAAAATATTTTCATTAAAAATTCTATAAAAGTTTTTGATAGTTACTTAGCTAGGTTTGTTTATAAAGCTCTTATAACTTTTAGTGTGCTGTCCCCTTCCCGTTTACTCTTTTTCAGATATTTCTAGTTGGCCTCTTTTTGGCCTAGTTAGTTGTAGTTCTTATAGATGTGGTCTGTCTAGTCTCTCAGCTTGCTGTGCTATTTGTGACCTTTTGTCACATTTCTTAGATAGTGGTGTGGTCTCTCTAACCTTTTTGTATTTATAAGGCTTAGTCTTTGTTACTGTCTAATTTACAGTGCACTCTGTTTATTTAGGGAGCATTGTTATTTCTCAGCAGCTATCTTGTTAGATAGTCTGCTTTGTGTACTTCACATATTGTGTGTATGTGTGTTTTAGCCTGTTTTTATTAAGGCTTAACTGCTATCCATTCTATTTGGAGAAAATTTACTATTGTTTTTTGTGTGGCAGTAAATATCTCTAACTTTATTATGGTGGATAAAGACAAGCACCCCAAATCTGGGTTCAAAAAGTGCCCTAAGTGTGGCCAGAAAATATCAGTTATAGACAAGTCACATCAACTGTGTTTATTGTCTAGGGGCTCTGCATTTGCAAGACAATTGTGCCATTTGTCATTCCTTCTCCTCTAGGGTTTTGCAGGAAAGGAAGAGGAAACTAATTGATAGAGGCTTGTTGAAGCCTTCCTTTCAGGAAGCTTTGAGTGACCAGGATGGTTCCAGTTGGTCTTCAAAGTCTTTCAAGACCAACTTCAGACTAAAAAAAAAATCGAAGAAGTCATCGACTTCGGCTCCACTGCCTTCAGAGCCGACAGTCTGTTCCTTTTGGAGCTGGTCTTCTGTCTTGGAACCAGTCTCCAAAGCTCTGAAGAGTCCTATTCTCCAGTCAGTACCACCTTCAGTAAGATCGTTTTGATCATTTATAAGCCTGTTGGATCTGGACTTGGATCGTGTGGTACAGAAGCTATTGTCGGCTCCGGCATTAGCCAAAATGTTATCAGCTTTGACCCAAATGGCTTCAGAGCCGAAGACCATTGCACCGACTATTACTATTCTTCCTCTGAGCCATGCTGGTCCTTCAGAGCCGGAGGAGGCAGACCTGATGTTAGTGGAACCCTCGGAGCCGACGCCTGCTCCAATGTCTTCGGCTCTGTGTACTCTGATGTCTGCGGTGCCAATCAAGGACTTTAGGAGCCGACACTCTCTGGTTGGGTCCAGGGAGGACAATCGAACCAACTTGTTGGTTCTGACTTTGCTTCTCAGGGCCTCGGCTCGGATGAGCTCAGCTCCTACCTTGGGCTTAGAGCTCACTGTCCCTGTGCCGGGGGTATCGATGGCTCCCTCACATCGGAGCAGAGGTCCTTTCGATGCCATGAGGAGAGTCTTCCAGAACATCCTCGACCTCGGGTCTGCCCTCCTCCTCCCCAAAAGTGCCTGTGTCTGCTTCTGCATCACACGTCCTGACCAAGCATAGAGACCCAGAGCCTCAGGAAGCCCCAATGGGTGGCCCCTGCTCTTCCGAGACCTCACCAAATGCCCCCACTAATGAGGTTCCCAGGAAGAGATTGTGCAAGAGGAAGCACCTAGACTCCCAGTAGGAGTCTCTCACATCAGATACTGACTTAGATGAGTCAGAAGGGTCCCCAAGGTCCCCCTCTGAGGATATCTCATTCGCTGAGATACTTGAGATCCTTGGGCAGAGGGGTGACTGGCAGTGCAATAGCCCTACTGAGGATGAGTCAGTTCTCCTGAAGGCTTTCAGGTCTCAGCCCTCCACCTGTTGGGTGACTTCGCCCTTCGAAGAGATGATGCAGCTGGTCTCACGAAGGGCGTGGGAGTCTCCGGATTCTATGGAGCCTGTCCCCAGGAGGCATAATAAATTTATTTCAGCCCCAGTTGACAAAACATTTTTAACTAAAGGTGTTCCGGTTGATGCCATGGTGGTGACGGCGGCCACCAAGAAAGAAATGTTTGAGACTTCCTTCTCTATCCGTCCTCACAGAGACTCCAGGATTATGGATAGATATGGGAAGTGCATGTTTAGTTCGGCGACCTTTGCTCTCCGTTCGCTGAACTACTTAACCCATTTTACTAGGTTGCAAAGAGATCTCCTTAAGGAGTTGGGAAATACTCTTCAGGGTACAGTAGCTGCAGCAGCTTCCAACAAAGTTACTGCCCAGCTTTCTACCCTAAATTCTATCGTCAACTCATCCATGCACCTCATATCTTATGCAGCTGATGGAATGAGTAGGGCAGCGGGTACAGGAATTGCTCTTAGGAGACATTCCTGGATGCACTTGTGTTCCTTCATGGAACCTTTCAAGTCTTCCTTTGTGAAAACTCCCTTTGATGGCTCATCACTTTTCAGGCCTAAAGTGAAGGAAACCTTAACCAGGTGTGAACAGGATGGAATGACTCTGCCGTCGGGGTCCATTTTTCCACCCCTGTCTGACCATACCCTAAAGGTCAAAGGGGAGGAAAAATGTGGTTCTGAAAAGCCAGAGTAGCCTTTCGGGACACATGTGGTGAACCCCCTCCAGGGGCAGAGGAGGGGGTAATAATAGAAGATGCCGCCCTCACAGCAGAGGGGGTCTGCAACACCAGGGTGACAGAGATCATTTCTCTGGGACACCCTACCAGCGCTTCTGAGAGGAAGCCCAACTGTCCTACTCTGGAGGCAGTTGGGGGTCACTTATCTTTGTACCCAGATGCCTGGCTCAATATAACAAAAGACAGCTGGGTACAAAGTATTATTTTCAGAGGATACTTCATACCATTCACCACACCCCTCCAATCATAAGATGAATCCTGGACGTTTCACCCAGTTACAGGGATAAAGCAACAGTAGAGGTCCAAACGTTGCTAAGAAAAAGAGTCATCCAACCAGTTCCAGCAGACCAGACAGGATCCGGAACTTACTTAAGAGTCTTTTTGGTTCCAAAGAAGACAGGGGACTGGAGACCCATACTGGACCTCAGCAGACTGAACCAATACGTAAAAAAAGAGAAGTTTCAGATGGTCATGCTTCAGTCTATACTTCCCTTCTTAGGGAAAGAAAATTTGATGTGCTCGACAGATCTCAAGGATGTGTAGTACCACATAAAAATGTCCAGACCATCCAGGGATTACCTGAACTTCTGGTTGGGAGCCAATCACTATCAGTTTCGAGCCCTGCCCTTTGGTCTCACTACAGCCCTCAGAGTGTTCACCAAATGTGTGGCAGTGGTCACGGCTCACCTGAGGCACCTAGGATTCCAGGTGTTTCCATACCTAGATGATTGGCTCCTTACCGCCACCACCAGGCATCAACTCATTCAGGTCAGTGAGTCCACTCTGTCACTCTGCAATCATCTGGGCATTACAACCAACTCAGAAAAATCTGCCTTGTCGCCATCGCAGCATATCGTTTTTATAGGGGCAGAATTGGACACCACTACCACCACTCTAAGGCTTCCAATAGAAAGAGTCTGTCTTCTTCATCAACATGTCAGTATCCTGATATCAAAGGACAAAGCACCAGCATCAGAAGTTCTGAAAGTATTAGGCATGATGGCAGCAGCAATTCTAGCCATACCACTTGCTCGTATGCACATGAGAATACTTCAATGGCTGTTGTTCACTCAGTGGTCTTACCAAGCACTCCCCATGAATCACGCCATAATGATAACAAATTCTTGCAAGAATGACCTTCAGTGGTAGTTGACCTCACTTCATGTCATGATAGGACGCCCATTTGTGCTACCCCCTCCCGTGGCCACAGTGACCACGGACACTTCCCTGATAGACTGGGAGCATTTTCAGCGAAAGACTGCCCAAGGCACATAGACCAATCAAGAGACACATCTGTGTATCAATGTCCTGGATATGAGAGCAGTACTTTTGGCATTGCAGTACTTTCAGGACTCTCTCCCTCTGGGTACGATAGCGATTCAGACAGACAACATGTTGGTGGTCTGGTACTTGAACAAACAAGGAGGAACCACGTCTTACCCCCTGTGTCGAGAGGCTGTCAGAGTTTGACAATGGGCTGTTTCCACCCAGCTCTTTCTGTTGGCAAAACACATCCCGGGGAGATCCAACGTGATAGCAGACAAATTGAGCAGGGCAATCTTGCTGCCCCACGAGTGGTCCCTCAAGAAAGAAATTGCAGACAGGATATTCCGCTGGTGGGGCCAGCCTTGCTGTGACCCTTTTGCCAGTCACATAAACATGAAATGCAGAAGCTACTTTGCCCTCATTCCCCCTCTGGGAGAAGCCCCCAAGGGACGCACTTGTGCACGATTGGCCTCCGAGTCTCCTGTATGCATTTCCACCAATCCTGTTGATACCCAAGGTTCTACAGAAAGCAAAATCCCTGGGAAGGACAATTATTCTTATAGCCCCTCATTGGCCTCATCAGATTTGGTTCCCCTTCCTTCAACCTCATCTTTTGGAGGATCCTTGGATCTTGGACCCAGTTTCAGACCTTCTCACACACCCGTCGGGAGACCTTCATCTTTCTCTGCAATCCCTGAAGCTGACAGCTTGGCTGCTCCAGTTCCCACCATAGCCAGGTTCCATAACCTTTCCAATGAGACAAAAACAGATTCTTTTGTTCTCTCACAAATCTTCTACCAGAAAGCTATATCTTAGCAAATAGAAGAAATTTTCTATATGGACCTCAAAAAATAATATTGATCCTTATCAAGCCCCCTATTCTTTTTCTTCTTTTGGCTTTTCCCAGTTAAGGGTCACCACAACAGATCAACTGTCCGCTCATGATTGGGCTTCCATTTTAGAATTCTTTCTTAACTATGATTTTCAACGAAGGAGCTGCAGTAGCAACAGTTCGGGTACAATTGGCTGCTATTTCTAATTTTCATCTTGGATTTGAAGGTTTGAATATCATGTATCACAAGTTATCCAAAGCATTTCTCAAAGGGACTTTTCATATGAGACCTCCTGTGAAATCTCCCTATTCTCCATGGAGTCTAAAGTTTATGCTTTCACATATAATTCTCCCACCATTTCAGCCAGCTTCATCTTGTGATCTCAGATTTTTTGTCTTGGAAGACCATCTTTCGGGTAGCTATTACTTCTGCCCGTAGAGTGTCAGAGCTTCAGGCTTTATCCATCAAGCCTCCCTATTTGATATTTCACCCTGACAGAGTATCACTTAGAACAAATCCCTCATTCTTGCCCAAAGTTTGCACTGAAACCAATCTCAACCAAGTTATTAATTTGCCAGTTTTCTTCCCCAATCATTCTAACAATTTAGAGTATATGCTGCACAAACTAAATGTTCACAGACAGCTCAGATTCTGTTTGGATAGAACAAAATATTTTAGGAAATCAGACAAGCTTTTTGTTTCATCTTCAGATTCCAAGAAAGGGAGACCAGTGGCTAAAACTACTCTGTCTAAATGGTTATCTGGTTGTATCACCTTTGCCTATTCAGCTGTCAATATACCTTTGCAACACAAGATTAAAGCTCACTCAACCAGAGCAGTTTCTACATCATCTGCCTTTTCTGCCAGACTTCCTATTGATAATATTTGTGCAGCAGCCACTTGGTCAAAACCTCATACTTTTATCACTCATTACAAATTGACAAGGTCTCCAGGGACAAGGACTCCTTTGGATCCACGGTCCTGAGAAATATACTCCCACGAGCCACCCTAGATTGATGGTGCTTGGGATGCTACCCATCAGTAAAGAATGAACGGCGAGATTGAACAACTTCACATAAAGAAATTATGTACTTGCCATAACATTCCATGTGTGTTGTTCATCTTACCTTCATTCTTACGTCCCTCCCTCCTACCCCCTCCTGGGCTGATAGATGACTGAGATGCTGGTTCCATCCTGGTTACTCAAACCTTCTCTTCCTTTTCTCTAGGAATGTAAGAATGACATATGGTATTAGTATACACAGCAAACAAGATATGAGTTAATTCACAGGTGCATCATGGGATAGGGACTTGGCCTCGAGCTATTTGAAAACCTCGAGCTTTGCAATTGGCCATATCGGAGCTGAGGGATCGGCTCTGAATCCATCAGTAAAGAATGAAGGCGAGGTGAACAACTCACATGGAACGTTATAGTAAGTACATAACTTCTTTTTTATTTATTATTTGTTTACTGGGAAAGTCCTACTTGGAACAAAGCCAGTTTTGAATGGAGGTCCAGGGAGAAACGCTCCAGACGCATATCTTTGCAATGTGTGAGGAAACCGGAGTACCCAGAGAATATCCACAACACACAGAGGACATGCAGTCTTGTGACCGAAGACACTCCAGCCGAGAATTGAACCAGAGAACCTCTTGCTTTGAGGTGACAACTCTACCGTTGCAGCACTGCACTGTCCAATGCTTACTAGTGTTGCTGAATTTTACTTTTTCATTTTCAGAAGTTTATCTGTCACCCTATAGGTACTGGCCATTTGGATTTTCATGCACAAATTTTAGGCAGGACAGTCCCCATCTTAATGTTACTCATAATTATTCATTTAGTTTATTTTTGCAGATATGGTTAGGGTTGCCAAGTTTCTTTGTGGCTAAAACTAAGGCCACACCCCTCACATCACCCATAACCCCACCCATTCCCACCCCCTCTCCCATCCATACCCTGACCATTTTGTGACATCAACTGATGGAAACGCCCTCTTTTTCTGTTCCGGATGCCTGCTTTCAGTCGATTTACTAGTAAATTGTAACAAACACTGATAGTCTGTTTCCTTTTGTGAAACAGAAAAATGGAGTTTGTACAGTGTTTTCCTGACTACCAGAGCAGAGAATTGATTTGATTTGTGTGGATAGTCCAGAAAAAAAATAGATAGGTGGCATTGTGCATTGGCAATGGCAACAGGGTGATTTCCCATCTATTGGTCAAAGACTCAAAGTTATGCTTAAATAGGGCTAGCCTAGGGATGGACTCTGCTTCACATGGATGGGAAGCTTGTTCCAGTGCATGGGGAACCCTCTGAGACACATTTGTGTCTCATCAACATCACATAGCCTATTTATGTAACAAGCAAATTTTAAATCCTTGGATCTAATGGTCCTGATACTGTTTGTTTTGTGGATGTCCAAAAGGTCCATCAATCAGTGCTGGATCCAAGGATGTTTTGTTTGCCAGACATTCTCTCTCCGTAACCTGTAGGAGAACCGATATAGTGATAAGGCTTTAAGGTGATCTGTATAAAACAATGTGTTTAGATACTGGATTCTTCTAGTAAGGAAGCTTTAAATATGTTCCAGCTGTTGTACGTGTCTGGTCAAGTACATGCCAAAGAGATAGGTGCAGCTCACACATCCAGTTTTCTGTCAACTTCTTAGGTTAACATCGCTAATATTTTAAAAAGTGCTCCTTGTACATGAGCAATGTCCTATAAAAAAATGATTCATACACATTAATCGGTGTTCAAAGCATCTCCCCAGATTCCACTGGTGGTTAAGTGCCATGTCATAGATGTTTTTTTTTTTTTCACTCTCACTCCTTAACTCTTCCTCTTGCTCCCTAGTAACCTCCTCCATCCTTCTACTTCTTCCTCATTGTGCCTCCTCCTTCCTGCACACACCTCAGTTTGCTGAATTTTCATTCAGAAACTGAACTGTGTTGGGCAAAGACATTTGGCCATTCATAAAATGGCCAGTTGTCCTTTGCAAACTTGTAGGGAAACCTATTCAGAGCTAGTCTTGACAACAAATCCATTAGGCTCAGCTCAGTTTGGCCTGCTTTGCTGTGTTTGCTGCTTCCTGATGTAAATAATTGTTGTTAGAAATCTGTCAATTATGCAACCTAATGTTTGCCTTGAAGTAGGCTAACTTCTGTGCATTATTCATTTGCTAACTGAGTAAATGAACTGGTCCATTGACTCTTTTCAACCATGACCCAGGCCACAAGAGCAAGGAAAATTAAATATATAGAGACTAAAATAGTCAATTAGCTAATTTATTTTTGGAAGGCAGGAACAGACTGAAGTAGACAAAGAAAGCTCACTCAGAACATTCAAACTTTAGACAGTAACCAGTGGATGGGACTGAACTGTGTAGACCTAAGGGTTTGAAACAGTCTTAACCTCTGTCACTCTGTTCCACTGTGCATGTGGAATTTTTTTGATCATAACTTTGTGACTTGAGAACTGAGAGGGTGGACAACAGATTATGCTCCCAAAGACCTGTTCTTTCATTCTGTCTGAACTCTTGTGGAGCAGCTCTGGTCTGTGTCTGTGGCGATGGTCAGGGAGTTGTACAGCCATACTTTGCATGCACTTGTACATTCATAGTTGGAATGTGGTCACAGTTTGGGCACTGTGTGTGTAGGAGTGTCCATTTTTTAGAGTCTGTTAGGAATAGGAAATAGGAATAGGAAACTTTACTAAAAGCGCACCTAAAAACATGCTGGCTATGCCCTTGCAACTCCCACTCTAATGTCACCCACCCCATCCAACCACTACCTTTCTTTCCACTCCACTAACTACCTTGATTATAGCAAGCTCAGATGCTCATAAGCCTAGTACTTATACAGCAGGAACTTCTTATTTTAACATTTGTTAATGTCTGTTATGTACTTCACAGATAAAGATTCTAGTTGTCTACTGATGTACTATGTTCTTCATCTGTAAATATGTTGTAAGTAATTGCTATGTAAATTGTTAATCGCTATGTAATCCAATGTAACTACTGTCTGTTTATTTTAACTGTGGAGTTTTTCTCCCCGGGCCTCCACTGAAAATGGACCTACATCCAGTCGGACACTCCCGGTCAACAAATATAAATAAATAAATAGTGCATAGTTCAGTTGAAGTTCCATATTTGTGGTATTGTACAGTGGAGTCCGACTGAGCAGCCCTGATCAGGCGCTTGTTCTGTGAAATAACAGACTTAAACTCGGTGCAAGAATATGGCAGGTTAAAGAAAACTGACAGTTCACTTTTAACTGATTCTGGCATAAGTCTGTTTCGTTCATCTGTCCAAATGTTATTCATAACGCTAAACACACACTGAATGGATGCATTCGAGACTGGAACAGACAGAATCTGTTGAACAAGTTTCAACATATTTGGTGCAGACTCGTGCTCGAAAAACTTACACCAAGCCTCAGCTGTGCTTACACAGCTATGGTTAACGTCAGACACTTCACTAAGAGCTCGCACTTCATCGTGCTGGCTGTCGGATGGATGGTGGGTGGATAGAGGCTTTTGCATCCAGATGTCAATCACTTCATTGAGCAAAGGCAATCTTGTGACACTGGTCAAAGACAATGGCTTGAAGTGACGATACAGGGAATGTTCAAATGCAAACCATTTGTTCAAATATGTCATTGCTCGCTTGTACACATTCAGTGCTTCAGTAACTTCTCATCAAACTGCTGTGGTAGATAACTTTTGCGCAGAGCAAATGCTACCTTAATACCAAAACATTTGTCATCCATCCTATGCTGCAGAGACAGCTTAAACTCTTCCATTATACCGTACAGTTCACAAGCTGTTGTTGATTTGTTCTCAAGCTTTAAAATTGTCTCTTGAAAGGATGACATAAAGAAGTGTGTAAAATACAGATACAGCTCTGTCTTTGTTGGGCTGTAGTCTGGTGCCAGTTCGTTTTCCTGGTCCTTCAACATTTTCCATATCACTTTCAGACAATCAGCTTTGAGACTAGAAATATGTTTTCAAAGGCATCCAGCACAGCAAAATTCTATCAAGAGCCTTGAACAAACTCAACCAGTGGGTTGCAACATGTCTGATTATCTTGTGGTATTCAGACTCATAGAAATCAAAGCAGTTCTTCAGTTCTGCTTGCCTCAATGCAGAGTTACTGAATTCAGCAAACACTTTCATGATGAAATTTTCAACATCAAATGAATGACCTTTAAAGCATTTTTCACATAGTTATGCATAATGTGGTCATTGCAGTGTTCTGCAATAATTTTAGGATTCTCCACTAAAACTAACTTCTGGTAAACAGAGTTGTTTATGCCATAGTCTACCGATGCATTATCTGCGGCATAAGCGGTAACATTTTGCCAGGACAATTTACATTCTGTTAAAACACGACAGAGTTGATTCTTAACGGACTTAGAGTCTTCGAATGCATCCTTGTAAAAGTCAATAACATGGAAAGAAATTCCATTCTGCGAAGTGAAGAACTGACACCAACCAGATAGAATTTACAGTTCCCTTTGTTAGATGCATCAGTAGCAGTGGAAAATGGCAAACCAGCATGCAACTTATCAAGGACGACTTCTAGTGAAAATGGGTACAAAACATTGTTGACTATGGCAGAAACTTTTGTTTGGCAGCAAGTCATCTTTTTAACGATTTCTGAGTCATCAGTTACAGACTTCATAACTTTGATACCACAGTCCTGTGCATTATACGAAATATGATGTCTAATTCCATGATACACGTCAGCAATTTCTGCTAGGGATACTTTGCCATACTGTTTGGCGATGTGAAAACTGCCTTCAGTCGTTGAGATGATGCACTAGCTTGGGAAAAAGTAGTATGCTTTTTGGTGCATTGGTGTGCTGTAACTGCTTTTTTTCCATCATTGGTGTGCTGTAACTGCTTTTATTCCATCATATGGAACAGTGAATGATGTTGCACAAAGCTTGCATCTAGCTTTTGTATCTTCTGTGCATTTTTGTATCCAAGAAAATTCCCTTTCCCACTCTGCATTATAATAACAGATGTTTCGTTTTTGCTTCTTTGGTGGGGTAGACCGGTCTGAATGTGTAGTTGGGCTGCCAAAACTCTCATTATTATTGCTGACATGGACACAGTTATTCCTGTCTTCCATAATAACAGTATTAATAAGTAAAGTACCCGCAGACAGTGACAGCAGACATATAATGAGCTAGTTAAGCTTAAAGACAAAAAGCTGCATTAATAAAAAGTCTACACAAATACTGTCCAACTACTTTTGCATCACTGAAGTATCTGTTTCTTATGAAAGGAACATCTGCTTGTTAGTGTGTGTGTCCCTGGACTGGTGCAAGGCTATACTGGCAGAGTCTACTCTCTAGTAGCATCGGGTACTCCCACACCACGGTGTCCCACAGTCCCACTGATAAGCTAGAAGGCTTCCCTCAAACACAGAAAGGCCTGGGGAGCTCAGAAGCTTACAAACAATCCTGGATACAGCAAATCTCTATCTGGACTAGACTAGTTACAGGAAAGGCAGGAAATAAGCTTAGAATTTTTTTTTTTTTTTTTTTTTTACAGAAAAGCAAATAAAACAGCACTAAAAACAATTTAAGTGCAGTGCGAGCTAGCACACTTGAGTGTGTAGCAATATTAAAACCAATACAGTTTAAATAAATGCAATTTATTCCAACTGTATTCTGAACTGAATTCAGTTAAAGTTTTATTCAATGTTGAATAGTTAAAAAGTGCCAAAAAAATATTTATCAGCTCTATATTTCCAGATTGAGAAGCGCACTCAGTTATAACACAAGGAGGTCCTAGCAAAGTTTTTTTTAATGTGAATTAATAATATTTTCTGAAATAAAGTCCATAACACTAATTATTATCATTATTTAAGTTTAATGCATCGGCTTTTCTCCAGGCAGACCATTTCTGTTAACAAAACCAACATACATTAGGTAACTGATGCTATGAAGACACAAACATACTTCTCAAGTTCCCTGATTTTGTAGAATGTCCCCGATTTTGCCTTATATTCTGCCTGCTCCTAGTATAATTGCTAATTTTTCTGGTAAATTGTCGTGGATTTCCCAATTAGCAATGTTAGGCATTGTAATGTCATACTTGTATTTGCTCAAAAATGCTTTTGATGCAAACTTTCTTTTATTTTAACTTTTTAAGTGAATTACAGTTATATTTAATGAATGATCCTTTTATTTTTGCCTTCTTGAAAAGAAGTGGAAAGTCAGGGGTTAGCATACTGTTTAAAATGTTTACCTCATAGACACAAGGTGCACAGTTTGGAATGGGAAATTTAGCTAGGTTTAAAGAAACCTCAAGGAACATTCAAGGTCTTCACCATCTGTCCTATGGGGATTGTTTGAAATCACTGTCACTGTATTCTGTTTCATGCAAACTACTCAAAGGTAAATTGTGCATTGCTGCCTGGTTTAAGGATTGCTAATTATCTGAAGTTGGAACTAAGCCATGGTGTAGCTTAGTAGCTAAGACATTAAATAAAAATTTATATTGTTAGATTAGCCCCCTGTAAGGTTCATTTGCTTTACCTTAATAATATTCAAGGTAGGTGTGCTTCCTAAAGGTACCCTTTGAAAGATAAGCAGTAATCTGTGTCTATGGACTACAACCACACTAGTGAAGTGATCCTATTTTTGTTTTAGTTTTTAACCTTCGTTGGTGAGAAGGTTCAGGCTCATTCTCTAAATGACTTTCTTTTCCTACTTCCTTATCTCCAGGTGCTTTTAGTTTCAGAAACCTAATGTCTGCGATTTAGATGTGAGTTTTCAGTGAAGGCCGTAAGAGGTGTCTTTGTGGAGTATTTTAACTTCTTGTTAGTAGCAGGCAGTGGGTACTTTTATTGTCACTAGCCGGGATTCTACCACTTTCCTTAGCTGGGTACTTCATGGAGAGTCATTCGACTTTGACGAGATTCGTCGTAAAATGAATTATTAGAGATGTGTCATAAAATGACTTATTCTATTTTTACTAATAATATTTTATTTCATACCATAATGTGAGTAGTTTGTTGATGACATAGTGATCTGTAGAGAGTGTAGGGAACAGGTGGAGGAGACCCTGGACAGGTGGAGATATGCTCTAGAGAGAAGAGGAATGAAGGTCAGCAGGACTAAGACAGAATATATGTTTGTGAATGAGAGGGATGATAGAGGAATGCTGAGGAGAGTTGAGGTGGCAAAGGTGGATGAGTTTAAATACTTGGGATCAACAGATCAGAGTAATGGTGAGTATGGAAGAGAGGTGAAGAAGAGAGTACAGGCAGGATGGAGTGGGTGGAGAAGAGTGTCAGGAATGATTTGTGACAGACGAGTACCAGTAAGAGTGAAAGGGAAGGTCTGCAAGAGGGTAGTGAGACCAGCTATGTTATATGGGTTGGAGACAGTGGCATTGACAGAAAGGCAGGAGTCAGAGCTGGACGTGGCAGAGTTAAAGATGTTAAGATTTGCACTGGGTGCGACGAGGGTGGACAGGATTAGGAATAAGTATATTAGAGGGTCAGCCCAGGTTGGAAGGTTTAGAGACAAAGCCAGAGAGGCAAAATTATGTTGGTTTGGACATGTGTTGAGGAGGGACGCAGAGTATATTGGGAAAAAGATGCTAAGAATGAAGCTGCCAGGTAACCGGAAAAGAGGAAGGCCTAAGATAAGGTTTATGGATGTGGTGAGAGAGGACATGCAGGTGGTTGGTGTGACAGAGCAGGATGCAGAGGACAGGAAGAAATGGAAACAGATGATCTGCTGTGGTGACCCCTAATGGGAGCAGCCAAAAGAAGAAGAAGAATGTGAGTAGGTGCATTGTCTGCCCTAAACACCAAAATCTAATCTGATGTCCTGTATTATTATTATTATTATTATTATTATTATTATTATTATTATTATTTCCCTCTCTCTCTCTCTCTCTCTCTCTCTCTCTGTCACACACACTTAATACTCAACACCATACAAAAATTATACTGACCCCTGGCCTGGGCTCTGACTCTCAAACTCTCATCTCCCTGGTCCTGCTAAGTGTGCCACAGTTACAATCTTACACAGATCCTTCACATCACACAGAGGCAGGCATATGCTAACAAAATATGCACATACATACGTCTATGTGTGTATATATATATATATATATATATATATATATATATATATATATATATATATATATATATATATATGCCAGATGCACTACTATCATCATTCTCTACTGTACTGACACAGCACAGACTTTCCCTTTCCTCATAGAGTAGCAGGAGGACATTGATCTAATAATGGTCTTATGCATAAAAGGCTGCTATGATGATTATGAATTAGAATTACAAAAAAGAGAGAGTAACACACTGCTATCTGCTAAGTCCTCACCTGACCTAGGCTGGCTATCTAATTATTTCTGCTGTAGTCTGAAAGTTTTTTACACTGTATGTGGTGGCACACCCCCCTAGTCTTGCCTCTTGCTCTTCATGATGGAACTGGCTGCTTAGTGCTTACACTTAGCTAGCTTAAAATTTCCGTGTGATTATTTCTATTCCATGCTGGTGAGTGGAGGAATAAGCATGCACGCATGATGATTTAAGCTGTACTTAAAGGGGAGAAGAGAGCACGGGCGGAGCTAATTGCACTGCTAGGCTGCTGCAGCTGTAAGTACCAGTATTGATGAAAAGTGTCAATATGGTGCTTTTTTCTCCAGTTATTTATTTTCTATGTCCCTAACCCTAATTATGGATGGTCCATGGAGATAAAAGGTCGAGAGCTAGCTAGCCTATGCACCTTGGTAAAATGACTAGATTTGCAGACTTGCAGTGCAGCATAAACAATCGCCGATTATATTCTGTTGGAACATATAGCACAGTCCATTGACAATTGCTGATGTATGTATCATGTACATTCTCTTCACTAAAAATGCCTTTTCTAGGCTCAGCAGACAGTATGTATGTACTAAACTGTGTAGCTACCAAGAATACTGAAGTTAAAAGCATTTCATTGTGTAGTAATTAGTAACGTATCGTACCACGCCCATTCGAGCTGGATACATTTACTTTCTCCTCTGGCGGCACAAAAAAAACCCCGGACTTCACGAGTCCGGTTTTGATGACATTTTTTAACCAGACAATTTGTCTGAAAAACGTACAGACTGGTCAAAAAACAGACAGTTGGCAATCCTAGATATGGTGGTGGGGGGAGAAAGATGTCAATTAACAACTAGTATATTCTTGTAGTTCACATTACTTTCCTAGTCAGTGCTGTTATCTGTACCTTACAAGTATTAGTACACTACCCTATTGCCTTAGTTTGGACAGTGGTATGGCTGTCGACAACTATATACATGAACTGGTTTTACCTGCAGTATACACCTCTTACCTGGTATACCTGTGGAGGTATTGTTTGTTGACATTGTTTCTACACATACTCCCAGATTCTAGGTTGATGTTATGCACATACCTGTCCATCTCTTTTGCACACACTCTGGGCATGTCTTCACCACATGCAAGAGAACCGGGGCATATTCCCACTATTGCCCTCCTAAACCTTTAGTGACTTGTACAATGACAGGTTTGTGTTATTTGACATTTTCCAGATATGTACAGGTCTGACAGTTAGTTATGTGACATGACATGCTGCCTACATGTCAGAAAGTGGCACACTGATATGGCAGGATAACAGCCAGCAGATATGGGCCAAATAACTGGACATTCTGGACATTTCTGTACACTTGTGGGGTATGATTCTGCATACAGCTTACTACCAGTCCCAGGATTCAACCATGGCTGTGTCTGCTAAAATTAAGACACTGTCCATCACAGCTGAATGTGCTATATAGGTATTGCTGTGTATCTCTTGTCTGATTTCTGTCTATAATTCTCCTGTGGTTTTACAGTCTGACTTTGTAAATACAACACTCTTATGCAGGATTTCCTAGACAGTTGTATTATGTAGTACAGTGTGGGTGACAGTGATGAGTAATACCTTATTATTCTGAGCAGCTGAAACACTAACAATGGCATGCAATACCAGAGTAAACAGTACTAGTACAGGATATCAATCTTTTATTTATAGGCAGTGTTCGTATCTGACAGACCTGTGGGTGCAATATTTGCTAGCAGTACCTGCATGTTGCCACACAAATTACCAGTTTCCACATTAGTATTATGCACATACGTCTCACTCTGTTACTGTACACACTCTGGTCACAGCTTGACAACATGAGGGTGGAGATGGGACATACTTGGCTACTTACTCTCATAACATTTTGGGGGGTTGCTAGAGTGACAGGTTTGTTGTAATAGATGTCTGACAATCAGTTGTATGTCTTGTTTGCTGCCTAAACATCTGGGATCATCCCACTGGTTTGCCATGGGGACAGGGGGACAGGTAGTGGCTATGGGCCGATTTATTGGACATTCTGGACATTTCTGTACACTTGTGGGGTATGAGTCTGCATACAGCCTACTACCACTCCCAGGATTCAAACCATGGCTGTGTGTGCAAAAACTGCAACAGTTCACATCGCAATTGAGTATGCTATTTGGATTTTGTTGTTTTCTTTTCAATGTTTTCTGTCTAAGTCTCTCTCAGTTGTACTATTTGACCTCTTGTGATTACAACAGTCATATACAGACATTCCTACACAATTTACTTATGTAGGATAGTATGGGTAACAGTGCTTACTACAACAGTACTATCAAGTGATTGCAACTCTACATTACCATATGATACCAGAGTGAACACATGCAGTCTAGCAGTTAGACCTTAATTGTCAGGCTATTATGCTTTTATTTACATACAACCTATATGAGACTCTTCCTGCCCTATTCTCTGGCGCATGCAGTACATGCCTTAAACAATACAGGTTTTATACAGGCAATTCACTTACTGCTACTTTTAGATTTATTTCCTGTGAGAGTACATGCAAGAGTAATACTAACCTGCCTCGCGTTGCAACCGCTCCAGTCTACATCCATGGGCCTCCTGGTTCATAGCCCGCTCACTTGCCGCTGTGAAAGACATGAGGAATATTTAGCCATACCTATCATTAATATACGTGGGCTGGCAATTATTAAACAGGTAGTGGATTGAAACTTACGGCTGGGACTTCCCCTGTCCTCCTAGCCTTTTGGATCCACTGATCCAAGAGATCCCACTTTTGCTGCTTCAGGTCGGCACAGTGATGCCTGACCTGCTCACCAGTTCTGGGTATGCCAGTGGCACTGGTGAGGTCACAGGGGAGACGGTTCCAGGCTTCCACTTTGTATTGGGAACCCTGGTACTGGCCCTGCAGCAATCTCATGTCATGATCTTTCACAAGGAGTCCTGCCATGACTCTGGACTCCTGGATGCCCCAGTGCTGCACCTGAAAGCACTCACCCTCTCCCATTCCAGACATAGTGCCTACAAGGGAAAGCTACAAGCAGTTATGAGACGTATTCCGGCCTGTTGGGTTTAAATAGGGCCAGTTTCCCACACTTTTCAGTGATTGGACAGTTTTGAAAAGGCTAAGCTATGGGCAAACCTGCTTACCTAAGGTAGGCATTGCTTGAAGGGGTATACCAATGGGCAGATTGAGTTAGCTGGCCTACATATTGCTTACACTTACTAAGATGGGCTGTGCAATGCTTAGCGTTGCTTAATATTTAAGTTGCATTATATTTGCATTGTGGCATTGATTTATTATTCATTACATGTTATATATGTAAACGAAGAAAAATGCCAACAGAGTCAAACACAGTCACAGACTGATAAGTCCAAAAATAAAGTCAATCCAAAACGATAAAAAATCCATGATTTATTGCAGGAACACACACAGGTAAGCGCTTTCGCATAGGAGCTTCATCAGACCAAATAACAAATATACACCTGAATGATATTTATATAAGACAATCCTACTCAATTAAATAATTAATCAATTAGCCATTAAAAGCCACAGTGTACAAAACTGAATAGAAAATGTATAAACGTGAAAAAAACAATACATACATAATATGTGATACATATAATATATAAATACCAAAAAATATATATGTATCCACAACATCTATAAATGTTAATAGGACTGCTTTGATTAATGATAAGACCACTATAAATGTTTCAACTGATGTTAACACTGTATTTCATTGTGATAAGGAACGAGAACGGGTGCCACTTGAGAATTTGGAAAAGGACCCTACAGGCTCTATACACAGACAGGCTCGTACCCATTCATGTGGTAATGAGTCCACAAACAACTCCAGTATTTCCAATGAAGCTGTCAACTTAGGTAGTGAGGTTGGGAATGGAACAGGTATGACGCCTACTATTTCTAGGGATGGCCCTAACTTAGAAGTCATTGTAGGGGATCCAGTTCACTTGAAATCTAGGAACATAGACTGTTCTGTCAAGCCTAAGGATAAGAACAGGTCGGTTGTTCAGAATAGTATTCATGATGCTGTTTTTACAGGCACTGGTGGTGAGCTTCCTTTTCCATTAACTGTCCGGATGGACAGGTCAGGGGGGATAGGAAGACCAGCCAGCAGGGGACGTTACAAATGGAAATTATCAGGGGAACATTACCCCAATCAGACCCTGAAGAAAATGTGGGGGAAAAACAAGAGTCGCTGATTTTTAATATATCCAGCCATTGTTTGACCCCATATGAATCTAGTGTACTGACCAAAGGTCTTAATTTTATACCAACTTGTAGCAGTAATGTTGTTGATACTGTTCTAGATTTAAAGACTTTTTGCAGGGATGTGATGTTACGTTTGATTTATGGTGGGTCTGCATCTGTAGATAATGGAGTAAATGGATCACATATTCATTTAAGGAGACCTAGTAGCTTTGTACCGGCTAATCATCCTTTAGTAGAAGCTTATTCTAAGTTGACTGAGGAGGACATCTTACAGTTTTATGATAATAGGGGCCAGTCTAAAAAATTTTGTAAACATAATCTTACTTATATGGAGAGACAGGCCTTGAGTCGTCTCCAGAATAATGGCTCACGTATTATTAGGCCTGCCGATAAGTGAGGATTAATAGTTATTATGGATAAAGCTTTTTATTATCAAGCCATGAATGATATACTTAGTGACACTAGTTTCTATAGCAAAATTTCAGCGCCTGAAGTACACAGGATCATTTCTTCTGTAGATAATGACATCCGAGACCTCTATGCAGCTGGTCTTATCACTGATGAGATGTTCTCATTTATGCATACCACCAATCCCTTGATTCCTGTGATTCAAGGGTTGCCTAAGGTACATAAACATCCTAGGAACCCACCCATGAGACCCATCGTTGCTGGTGGAGGATGGGTGACTGAACCTTTGTCATTGTATGTTAAGAAGTTCCTATGACCAGTTATTAGTTTAAATCCAACTGTATTAAGAGATTCAAAACAGCTTCCCTTAGATTTGTATGACTCTGTTAAAGGGTTAGATTATATTGGTGCATTGGCCTTTGTCACTCTTGACGTCCAATCATTATTTACCATGATACCCAATGAGTTGGGTATACACTATGTACAGAATTATTTATCTGCACATAGTGAGTATCAGCCTAAGCAGATTGATTTGATATGTTTCTTTTTAGAAACAGTTTTGAATAATAATGTGTTTATTTTTGGGGAGGATATGTTCTTACAGAAACATGGCGTAGCTATGGGCACATCTATAGCTATGCCAATATGTTTCTTGCTCAATGGGAGGCTGAGTTATTATTTCCCCTTATTGAATTTAGAAATCATGTTGTATTTTACCGAAGTTTTGTGGACGATTTATTTATCTTGTGGCGTGGGTCAGTGAAAGAATTTGCTAGGTTCTTTGGGACTATGAACAACTTGACTGATTGTTTCAGATTTACCTATAATTTGTCATACACAGATATAGATTATCTGGATGTCTATGTTGAGAAATTGAATAATACCATGATTAATACAGGGATTTTTCGGAAAACATGCCATAGGAATCCTTTCTTATTTAGATCCAGCATGCATCCTGGTTATATTTTTAAAAATCTTATTAGGGGTCAGGGTATGAGAGCGTCCAGACTAAATCCCTCGCTACTTGGGTTCCAACAGGAAATGACTAGTTTTGAAAAGAAGTTTTTGGATAGAGGTTACACCACTGATGAACTTAATAGACAGTGGTCTGACCTGGTGGACCGGCACAACCGTATTTTGGATCATCTTTGGAGTTGGACAACCCTAGTGTGGTTAATAGAGTTTGTCAGACTAGAGTCCCCCTATTTTACACAAGTGACTTCAAGCAGGTCACTGATTTATTTTATCAACATTGGTCTATTCTTCTTGTAGATAATGAGATAAGTAATATTGTGGGTAGTTATCCCAGTTTTTGGTTTAGGAATCATAAGAATTTAAAGAGGCTGCTATGCTTTGATAGGCATACTATAGGGAGGCCAGCATATGGCCACACTGAACCATGTGGGTATTGCAATTTTTGTATATATGTTGACACATCTGGTGTTTTTCGTCATCCTGACCTGCATAAAGAATTTTATTTTAAAGGGTGCAATAATTGTATGACTCCACATGTAGTGTATTTGGCCCAGTGTGGAACATGTGGTGCATTTTATGTTGGGAAGACCAATAGACCCTTACGTGATAGGATGAGGGAACATCTTTATCACATGAAGAAAGGGTCTTCACATAATGCACTTGCTAAGCATACAGCTGAATATGGGAATACCCACAAGTTTAAATTTCAGGTGATTGAGGCTATTACACCGAGCATCAGGGAAGGAGATATCATTACACATACTGAATATAGGGAAACTCGTTGGATCGTCCTTTTACGGGCAGATCGAGGAAGAGGCCTGAATGAGAGGGCCTCCATTAAGCCTATTTTAAAGAAAAGGAGGCTGTGCAAATGATATCTAAATGATATCTATTGAACTTAGTTTTACTTCCCTGATTTGCCTCAACTTAAGTATTTTATGTGTATTTTATCTAGGAGTTCTTTATTTTATTCTTATTCATTTTATAGATGTTTTGGATACATATATATTTTTTGGTATTTATATATTATATGTATCACATATTATGCATGTATTGTTGTTTTCACATGTTTATACATTTTCTATTCAGTTTTGTACACTGTGGCTTTTAATGGCTGATTGATTAATTATTTAATTGAGTAGGATTGTCTTATATAAATATCATTCAGGTGTATATTTGTTATTTGGTCTGATGAAGCTCCTATGCGAAAGTGCTTACCTGTGTGTGTTCCTGCAATAAATCATAGATTTTTTTATCGTTTTGGATTGACTTTATTTTTGGACTTAGTCTGTGGCTGTGTTTGACTCTGTTGGTATTTTTCTTCATTTACTTTTAAATCATTTTGTACCAGAGAGGATCTACCTTGTGGGGTGCTGGCAGCTTTTATTATATAACATGTTATATATGTGTTTTGTATCCATTGTATGGGGTCCTTGTGTTTATTAGGGGATTTCAACACTTTATTACATTGACACCTCACATCTGGGCTTAATGCAGTACTCCAGTTCACATATTTATGTCCTGTAGTTGCTTATACAATATAAAACTGTATATAGATTTCTTTCACATGTTCAGTTTGTATTTCCTATGGTGAGGATCTGTTTGGTGATACCTCAGTCTTATGTACTGCTGTGATGGCTTAGTGGTTAACTACTGTGACTATAGTGTACAAGGTCCTCGATTCAAGACCTGCAAAGGCTGTTTATTTTGTTTCTGGTCAGAACAGCAGCTGATTCATACAGAGTGCTTAAGGCACTTTTAAGCGGGTTTGCGTGAAGGTAAGCAATGGTAACTTCAGGTTAAATATGCTTAGAGAGAGTTAGCTTCAGTATTGCTTAACCTATGTGTACATTGCTTACCCCTGCGCAAACGAGCTTAAACCAGCTTACTACTGCTTAAATATGTTTATTCCTGCTTACTACTGAATAACTATGCTTACTGTTGCTTACAAGTGCTTACACCCGCTTGCCACCGCACTAATTTAGACAGTGATGTCTAATGGTTCTTGGGCAGGTGGTGGATTTGGCACCTGCATGGATTTATCATTCATTACACATGTTACCTTCCATTTGTATCCCTGATTCCTGTGTACATATACTGTATGGGGCACTTGTGATTATCTGTGGACTTTGCAACATTATGACAATGACACCTCACATCTGCATTTAATGCAGTACTCCAGTTCACAAATATATGTTATGTCAAAGGTTATGGAACAAAATAAATTGATCGTACAGTGATTTGACATGGAAAATGGATTGTATTGGAGTGGGACTCGAACCGGGAATGACTGCTCATAAGGCGACTGCTCTGCCCACTACACTATTGCTGTACTGCTTCATTTGCATATATCTTGCTTTTTATCCTCTTGTGCCATTTAAGCTGCATTAACCGTAGCTAAGCGATGGGCAAATCCATGCACCTATGGTTAAATTTGATCTGTTTCATAAAAAAAAAATCTTCATATTTAAATGTTCTTGTACACTTGGGAGGATGTTTTTGGGGGTATGCAAACACCTATGGGCAGTCTCGCTCAGTCTTACTCGTACACTGCTGTTCTTGATTGCAGGGGCATGTATATTCTGAGAGCTCTGCTCTCAGACATGCCACCTGCACTCGTACATGCTCCATGTCCATTTAGGAGCTCAGGCAGCTCACCTTCATTACTATGCATGGCGCGCTGTTGTCCTGCTCCTAAATGGCCATTTCCATGCAGGACTAAGCTAGTCCTACATGGAAGGATAGTGAATCCAGGGGTTAATGTTAATGTTCTATACAGTAAAACAGTTTTGTGTAGTCAGTGGTATTTTAAATGTGGGGGAAGTCTTTTCAGTGACTTTGTATGTGTTAAAGATATTAAAGTAAATATGTATTTTTTGTAAAAATGTAGGTTTTACAATATAGCAAGAGAAAAAAGGCTGGAAAAAGGCAAGTTTAATGTTCATATGCTGTGATCTTGGGCTGCTTGGATGGGTTTAGAATTAGGATATTTTCTCATTCTATTTTACAAGGGTGAATGTCTAGATTACTACCATTGGCTTAAGCTGTAAACAATTGTTTTTGCTAGTATGTTGTCTTTAAAAATAAGACAAAATGATGAAAGCCAAGAAAATGCCAAGCTTCTAACAACTGCACAATTATTAGCTTGCTTGCTTTCTACTTGTAAATTTTCAGTGAAGTTGAGATACTTGCAGCTAAGGGCAGCTGTACATTCTTTTCTGAGTGAAATTTACAAAGGCTTATTGCTGAGTACATTTCTGTAGAGACAAGATGCCTGCTGATGCAAGAAGTTAATCTTGAGAATTCTAAATACTTTTGCTGAGGAAATGAAAATTTTAAAGATATAATGGTAAGCAGTTCAGAGAAAATAATATTTAAATTATGGAAGTGAATAAGCAGTAACAATCTCCCTAGCAGCCTTAATACTTTAATGCAGTTAATAGAACAATGTACGATTTAGTTTTATTTAAATGTAGCCAGTGCACTTTTTCTTACAGCTAAAAGTTAATGTTTTCTGAAAGCATACAAGCTGTTTTTGTTTCATGTCTGGTAAGGAAGAGAGATAAGAAAAGAACAGACAGTCAGTGTAAGTGGGAGCACTGGCTGTAGCATACACTTTAGTATGGGTAACCTTAATTTCAGGTTAGATGATGCCTGTAGGTGCAGCCATCAATTTTGGGAAATTGTTCCATTCTGGAGGGTTAAACTTCATGTTTTTGAAGATGTGCATAGTTTTCTGCATTTGTTCCAAGTTAATATGGGATGGGGTGTTTTGTATTTAGTTTTTTGTTTGAGGGTTTTCATTAAAACAAAAAGTCTCGAAAAATGTGACCGTTTCAAATGGAGTTAAGAAGAAACAACTGTACAAAAGATCAACCTGACAAAAATTGGTATATGTAACACAAAATTTGGAAATACACATTAAAAAAGTGTCATGTATAATTGGGAACAATAGCTTTTTATCATGATGGCTGTGTTGTCCACATTGCCATGGAATGTGAATGGCCTTACATGTATGGATAAATGTATAAAAAGGAAAGAGTATTGAATTTTATTAAGAACTGCAACATGTGAAAAGAATGTGCAGGAATTTGACAAAGAGAGGATTTCAAAATAGAAATTCAGCAGAATATCAAGGACAGATGAAAAGGGAAATAATTATATTAATTGCTAGAGGGTCTCCAATAGTGATAGATGAGGAAAAGAAAGACAAAATGGTAGATATATGAAAGTAATGAGCTATTTGGCAAGGAAGAAGAATTACAAAGGCATATGTTTATATTCCACTGAAAACTGCTGTTATGGAGCTTAAGAAATTTTTGGGAGAAATAATCAGCATTCAACAAGGAATATTTATATTTATAGTTGGGGACTGGAATTTGATGTGGAATAGTGTAGATGTATTGTGGGACCTAGAAGGGACAATATAACAAAAGAGGGTAGATTTTTAGAAGACATTTATGAAAATATTTGAGATGGAAGATGTGAATTCATTAGTAGAAACTCAGACAGAACTTAACTGGACTAAACACTATAGAAATTATATTTCACACGGATATGGGGTCTATTTTACGTTGTCGAACGCTTAACAGTTCGAGCGTCATATGGTCAACACCATATGATCAAACTTTTAAAAGTTCAAACGTTTCAATGGAGATCTCTGTACCGTGCAGAATGGGAAGATTTCCCTTTTCTGCACTGTAGTGCGATCTCAGAGTTAGTATAGTTAAAGAGTGGGGGTGGGGGTGCATGGGGGCTTGCCCCCTACTTAAACCATTCAGGTAGTTTTTTCTTTGGTTTATTTTTTTATTACATTTTCAAACTTTTAAAAGTTTGATCATATTGTGTCGACCATATGACATTCGAACTTTTAAAAGCTTGATTATGTAATATAGACACTGAATATGTGCATTTAATTGAAAGCTTTGACATTCATCATCTGTTTTTTATCATGCACCAATAAAAGTGAAAATAAAAATGCAGGGGAAGTAAAAATTAGACACTAGTGCTTCCCCACCTACCTGTTAAAAAGAAAGGAATTTTAGGAATGGATAGTGGAAATTATTTAAGAATTATCAGGGAAGATAGAAGTATCTTCAGAAGCTATAACTAATGAGGATAAAATGAAAATGAAGTTTAAAAATAGGGTTGAAATAAAAAAGAAAGATAAGGTTAAAAAGTAACAAAAATATTGAATATATTGCCCCGTGTTCAGGATGTACTAGTTTTTACATTGGGATGACCACCCGTAGTTTAGAAAAACATATAAAAGAACATCTTTACAGTATAAGGGTTAAAGATTAAAAACAATGCCCTTTATAAACATTCAGTTGTTTGTCTAATTATAAAAAGGTTTTATTTGCAGTATTTGAACAGGTCCCACATGAATTAAGAGGAAGGAATTTTAAAGAAAAAGTAGAGACTGTAGAAGCTAGATGGCAAATTAAGTTGTGTTCTAATAAAGTCCCTGGGTTAAATGAGAATGTAAACATTCAGTGTTTTTTAAAACAAAGAAGGTTAAAGGTGTGAAAGTTAATCAACATAGGGTTTGATTTTATAAGGTTGTATTGTTTTAACTTTATTTTAATTGATTAATTAATTAAATGTTAATTAACTGTTAATATAAAAAGGAGGTTGATGTTTGACTAAAGTTGCATTCTGAAGAAGACAAGTGACGAAAGCATAATAAAACTTTTTGACACTAAAAGAGTGCCATCATTTTGGAGTCTTCCAGCAGTCATTGTGGTTTCTATTCAGATTGCAAATTTTGGAGGTGTGATGGAGAAGAAAGAGGTAACTGGAAACATATGATTTGATGTTGTCAGTCTTCATCTATTCTTGAGTCTTGGGTAGTCGGTTCTGATCCTTGGAACCAGTTCAGCCATTATACAGCTCGCACCAACCAAAATTCTCTCGATCCAAGACTCGATCCACAATGCCCCTCTCTAAATTACTTCATATCTCATTTGCCACTCTGTTAGCAAGATATGTCAGCTGACTCTCCTCTTGCTGCTAAGTAAATATTAGAATATTCATTTATCTGTCTACCTTTTTTTCCTCTTTTCTCAATTAAACTCTAGTATTCATTTCATCTCTACCCACCTTTTTTGAAGAGAGAGTGAGTGAGTTTTTCTCTATACCCATTCATATACTTTTCCTCTACCATCGTTGATAGTCCCTTTCCTCTCTCTTTCTTCCTCTTTACCATTAGGTAGTTCCTTTCTACCATTGCTGATAGAAATTTCTTCTGTCTATCCTTTGTGTGCATGTGAGTGTGACTTCCATTTTTCTGCCTGTTGACTTTCTTCTTTCTTAGTCAACAACATGGCAGACAAATCCAAGGGCACTACTGGGTTTAAGCAGTGACTGTGGCAAAAAATACCCAACTCTGATGGGCACTCCGCCTGTGTTTTTATTTAAATGCTCTGCACTTGGACTTGGAGTGTTCCATCTGCCAGGCCATCAGTAATAGGGCTTTCGTAGAACATCATAATAAACTTATTCTTAAAGGGCTTTTTAAGACCCCCTTTGAAGAAGCTTTATTGAAGTTTGAGAAGTCTCCAACGGCCTCTGGTTCCAAAACTAGCCATTTGGTTCCAACGTCTCCATTGGCACCAATATCAAAAAACACAACTCCTTTCCTGTTGGTTGCAAAGCTCTCGGAGCAGATTTCTGCTTCTTTGGCACCAGACACTTTAGCGCCATTGGCATCAACTTCTTTAGTTTCCCAGATGGTGCTGACATCTCCTCCTGCACTGCAACAGGTCTTACCCCCCTCCTTCTGTGTCAAAAACTGATGCTCTGTATAGACCCAGGACAAAGTATTCCCCTTTCATTGATCCCTTCTTTGGTCATCTGCCTAGCCCTTTTATAGAAAGGCCACAATCCGTCTTTGAATTGTCTGTTCACTTTTCCAGCAGTCTCACTGAAGTAGATGAAGTGAGATTGGTGGATCAACTCTTAACGGCTAGGGGTCTTTCTATTTACTCCCAAACCCCTCTTCCACTTGGAACAGGAATGTTTTCTCCCAGGACTCCACCAATTCTTTCTCCTTTGACCTCTTCAGAGGCCTTAGGGCTCCCCACTCTGACCACTCAGGTTCCTATTTCTCTGGCACTGACAGCACCTTTGTCTTTGGTTCCAGACTCAGCTGTGACTTCCTCAGTTCATTCAGAACCAATGGATTCCCAAGATTGTGGAGATGGTGTTGGCCCAAGGGGTTTGAGTCAACTCCCGTGTTTTATTGGGAGACGTCCTTACCTCTTGGGATGCCAGTTGCTGGAGGTCCTTCCTCGGATCCAGCTTTGGAGATGGGTTTCTCAGAGCAGGGTGTGACCCTGGTTCTGAGTTTATCCTTCTTGTTTCCAGGCTCCCATCGCTCCTCGGGGGGGGGGGGGCCCTACCTTTCAAGCTATGGAGAGAGAGCATTGGCCACCGCAGGCTGTCAGGTGGCTCCTGCTGTCCCAGAGTCCACACCCAGACAGTGAGTTCCAAAGCTGCAAGAGATCCCAACTAAGGATCACTCTTCTTCCAAGTCCTCTTCAGACATTCTCATTGAGGAGCCTCCTCGGATGAAAATGTGTAAGAAGAAACACCTGGATTCCCCTGAAGAGTCCATCACTGAGGACACTGATTTCAGTGATGGGGAAGGTTCTCCATGGTCACCCCTGGAAAATATCACCTTTGGAGACATTCTTGAGCTCCTTAAACAGAAGGGTAACTGGAAGCCTAAAGACCCTACCTCTGAGGAGTCTGTGTACTTCCAAACCTTTGGTTCTCACCCATCTATTTCCCGGGTGACCCCTTCCACTGACTATCTCATTAAGCTAGTCACTTAGTGGGCTTGGAAAGCTCCTGACTCCATAGAACCGATTCCTGGAGACCAGATAAGATTTTCTCTGCTCCTGAGGACCACCAACTCTGGGCAAAAGGGTTAGCAGTAGATGCCATGGTGGTAGCAGCAGCCACCAAAAAGGAACTAGCAGAGGAAAGTTCCACTGTTCATCCCCCAAACCGAGTCTAGGGCGATGGACAGATTTGGAAAGCAAGTTTATGGGTCATTGGCCTTCGCCTTAAGGTCCTTGAATTTTATGGCACATTTTACTAGGCTCCAGTGGGATCTGCACAAGGAGCTATCAGACACCTTAGCACAAGCTGTATCTGATAAGGTCCAAGAAAAAGTGGCCTGCTAGTTAGCTACCCTGGAGTCTATTTGCAACTTATCCATGAGGCTGACTGCACATGCAGCCAAAGGAGTGACCACGTCAGCCGGTTCAGGTGTTGCTATTAGACAACATGCCTGGATGCACCTGTGTGAATTTGTGGAGCCATTCAAGTCTTCCTTCATCAATGCTCCATTTGACTGATGTTTTTGGTTCGAACCCAAAGTCAAAGAAACTCTAGCCAGGTGTGAGAAGGATGGAAGACCCTGTCTGCAGTGAACATATATTTTTCTGCTCCTCAATGATCCTACTCTTGGAGTCAGAGCAGTAGAAAGATGTGGTTCAGAAAGTCTCAAGGGTCTTTCCAGGACACATGGTGGAGACTCCCCTCGGAGCAGAGGGGGAGCTTTAATGGAAGATGGCGCCCCAAGGCAGAGGTGGCCTACAGAATCAGGGTTCCAGAGAGACTTTCTCTGGCCAGCCCTACCAGCATTCCTGAAAGGGGGCCCAATTGCTTGGTTCTGGAAGTAGCTGGGGAAAGATTTTCTCTGCATTCAAGAGTCTGGTGTCAGATAACCACAGATACTTGGGTACAGAGAATTATTACCAGAGGTTACTCTATCCCCTTCATTCTTTATCCATGATTTCTAAGAAGGCTCCCTGATATTCCATCAAATCAGAGGGAACAGGCAGCTTTAGAAATCTAAAATCTGCTAGAACAAAAAGAGTCATCCAAGAAGTCCTACCAGACCAGATAGGATCCAGATTTTACTGAAGGTTCTTTTTAGTGCCAAAAAAGACAGGGGACTGGAAACCAATTCTGAATCTCAGCCTTCTAAACAATTTTTTTTACCAGCAATCCAAAGTCCGGGTGGTCACGGTTCAGTCTATACTTCCCTTTCTAGAGGAAAATGACTAGATTTACTCTATAGACCTTCAAGACACATATTACCACATAAAGATGGACAAATGCTCCAGAAAGTTTCTGTGCATTCGGCTAGATGCCAGTCATTTTCAGTTGAGAGTGCTGCCCTTTGAGCTTACCAAAGCTCCCAGGATTTTCACCAAATGTATGGAAGCAGTAACAGCTCACTTGAGACTGCACAGATTCTGGGTGTTTCCATATCTAGACAACTGGCTCATCACCGCTTCCACCAGGCATCTACTGCTTTAAGCAAGAGACTTCATTCTGCATTTGTTCATGCACCTGGGCATCATAGTCAATCAAGCAAATTCTCAGCTAAGCCCCTCTCAAGAGCTAGAATTCATAGGAGCTCATCTGAACACCATTTCTTCTGTAGCCATCCTTCCTCAGTGCAGATTACAGAAGATAAAATCCCAAGTACATACTGTTCTCTGCAGAAACAAAGTTCCAGCACTGCTAGTCCTTCAAGCATTGGGGTCCATGGCAGCAACCATCACTCTGGTCCCATTAGCGAGATTCCACATACAGCTACTGCAATCACTTCTAGCATCACAGTGGTCTATTCTAACCCATCCAATAACCTACCCCATTCTTATCACCAGTCACTGCAAAAAAGACCTGTCCTGGTGGATGGAATCCGAATAAATCCTTTTAGGCCGCCCACTTTTCCCTCCTCAACCCAAGGCCATAGTGACCACGGATGCCTCCCAGATGAGGTGGGGGGGTATTATCTGGGAAGAACAGTCCAAGGTGCTTGGTCCCCAGTAGAGACCAATGAGCATATCAATATCCTGGAGTTGAATACAGTGCTATTAGCGTTGCAAGCCTTTCAATCTGTCCTCCCTTTATGAACCATTGCAATTCAGTCAGACAACATGTCTGTAGTCTGGTACATCAACAAGCAGGGAGGAACCAAGTCTTACTCCTGTATCAAGAAGCCCTTAGAGTGTGGCAATGGACAATTTCCTCCAACCACTTTCTGACAGCAATGCACATCCTGGAAAGTTCAAACGTAATAGCAGACAAACTGAGCAGGTGCATTCTACTGCCTCATGAGTTGTCTCTCAATCCCAAACAGCGAGGAAGATTTTTCATCGTTGAGGCCAGCTTTGCTGCAACCTTTTTGCATACCACCAACTTCAGGCCTATTGCAATCCTTTCCCCTCTTTCTAAAGTACTAGAGAAAACAATACAAGCACAACTCATGGCACACCTAACACCAAACATTCTCCGCTCCCCTACCCAACACGGTTTCCGCCCTGGCCACAGCACCATGACTGCCCTTCTTTCATTTCTTGAAACCAGAAACCTCGAATGCGACTCAGGCAAGTTTGTATCCACACTATTCCTAGATCTGTCAAAGGCCTTTGAGACCATCTCATACACTCTACTTATATCCCAACTCTCAACCCTTCACTTCTCTCCCACCACCATCGCCTGTTTTTCCAGCTATTTGTCCAACCTCCAACAAGCTATCCAATGAAAAACTTCAACCTCCCCCTTCCTTCCCATACCCAGAGGTGTCCCACAAGGTTCTGTTCTTGGCCCTCTTCTCTTCAACGTATTCATTAACAATTTTCACTAATCCATCCCAGAATCATCTATCATCCAATATGCAGATGACTCAGCAATCATCTGCTCAGCCTTTTCTCCCTCCGAGCTTCTAGCAAAAACCCAACTAGCCTTCTCCAAAACAGAAACAAGGATGCAGTCTAACCATCTGGCACTAAATGCAAATAAAACCAAACTAATGGATTTTTCCCCTACCAAAAACTCCATTGACAAATCCACATTCACCATACAGAGCCAAAATAACACCCTCCTTGAAATTGTTCCCAACACCAAGCTTCTTGTCATCATTATTGATGAAGAACTAAAATTTGACACCCACATCCACTCTGCAATCAAGAAAACCCACCAAACGTTAGGTCTCCTCTACAGGCACAACCACTTCCTAAGCCATTCTACCCATCAGACTCTTGCATCCACATTCCTACTCCCCTCCCTTATGTATGGTGCCCCTCTTTTCACCAGTCTCCATCTTGGCCTTCCATCCAAGCTTGAATCCTGCTACCACAAGATCTCCAAATTTGCAACCAATTAAAAAATCTCATTCCACCACTGCCACTCCCTCCTCACCCTCAAATTTCTTGAACTACCCACCTACCCCAGTTACCGACAACTCACCATTGCCCACAAGCTCATCTTTAAACCTGCCAACTGCCCAGCTCTCTCTGCTTCCTTAAAACCTTACATTCCCAACCACTCACTCAGATCCAAAAAACAAAATCTCCTTCAGGTCCTCAAACCTGCACGATCTCCTGGCCATCTACTGCTGTCCCACTTCTTAGCTAAACAGTGGAACTCTCTCACCAGACATGTACGCAACCTACCTAACCATACTAATTTCAAATCTCAGCTATTCTCTCATCTTTCTTCCAAATGGGAATGCCCTTACCATGCTCCAACTTAACCCCCCCCCTCATTCCACCTTGCACTGATTCATCCAGCTACCTCTACTATTACTTCATCCCACCCAAAATAATCCCTCCCCTACCAAAAACTAATTTTCTCTCTAATATCTGTTGTACTATACCCTCCAGTCTCAATTATACTATTACCCTCTCCATGCATAATATTTCCTAACCTACTAATGATTAGTAGCTATATATTTTGAAATGTTAAAACTAAAATTGAGTTTATAACAAAAATATTCACTTTATGTAAATGTTGAAATTTCTGTATTGAATTATGTCTTTTCATTTTTGTAACATTGTGACCAGCCAATTGCAAATATCATGGAGCTTATCTGTAAATGTTTAATTAGCTGTATGAATTATGTCCTTTTGTAACATGTTCTTCTTGGCCTAGTGAACTTCACCTGTCATCAAACTTAAATAAAATAAATAATAAAAATTAATCATCCCAAAACAACAAGTGCTGAAGATTTTTCATCACTGGGGCCAGCTTTGCTGCGACCTTTTTGCATCATCCCAAAACAACAAGGGCAGAAGCTAATTTGCCTTAATCCCTGCTCAGGGGGAGTCACCCGAGAGATGCCCTTCTCCTTGATTGGCCCCTGGTCTCCTCTATGCTTTTCACCCCTTCCCTCTAATTCCTCTCTTTCTCAAGGAAGCAGCCAGGTTGAGAAGCAAAGTGATTCTCATTGCAACCTACTGGCCTTAACAAATTTGGCTTCCTATGGCCTCATCTAGTTCACCTTCCATGGTCCAGACCTGCTGTCTCACCCTCAGGGACTGGTGTGCCCCAGTCTTCAAAATCTCAAGCTGACAGCTTGGTTCCTCCAGTTCCTCTAGTCACCAGGCATAATGATATACCTTCCCCAGTGCGGAAAATTCTGCTGACTTCCCATAGACCATCCACGAGAAAACTGTACCTTAGTAAATGGAAGAGATTTTCAGCCTGGGCTTATGATAACAATCTCGACCCTTTCTCCACTCCTGTGGAAAAAGATCTAGAATGTCTAGCAATTCTGTTTTGATCAAGGGACTTCCGCCGCCATAATTAAAGTCCAGTTAGCTGCTGTCTCTAACTTCCATAATGGTTTCAGGGACCTTCCTCTAATTTCACCTAGATTATGCAAAGTGTTCCTCAAAGGAACCCTGCATCTAAAACCTCCATTTAAAGACCTTCTACCCTCATGGGATCTGACGCTTGTTCTTCAGTCATTGGTGCTTACTCCTTTTGAGCCAGCAGTAATATGAGACTTAAAGTTTCTTTCATGGAAAACACGTTTCCTCATAGCTATAACTTCCATTAGATGAATCTGCGAGTTGCAGGCTTTATGCTCAAAACCTCCTTACTTAGTTTTCCATAAGGATAGAGTTTTACTCAGAACCAATACGTCCTTTCTTCTGAAGGTGGTCTCAGAGTACAACATTAATCAAACCATAGACTTGCCTGTTTTCTTTCCTAATTTTTTCACCAAAGTGAATATTGCTTTCATTTGCTCCATGCTCACAGACAATTACATTTCTATCTCAGTAGAACTAAACAGTTTTAGAAAATCAGAGCAGTTGTTTGTATCCCGGCCCAAGTTTAGGGAGATCCGTTTCCAAAGTTAATTTGTCAAAATGGCTAAGAGATTGTATTGCTTACATATGTAATAAAAAGAATCTCAAACTACCTGTGCCTGTGAGAGTGTATTCCACCAGATCAATGGCCACTTCAGCTGTTTTCCATGCCAAGACTTCTATGAATGAAATATGCAAAGCAGCAATGTGAGATACTCCACATACCTTTAGCACTCATTACAAATTGGATCTGGTCTCCAGGGGAAGAGATTCCTTTGGTTCTATGGTTCTCAGGAATTTCATTTCATAGGGTCACCCAGGATCTAAAGTAGCTGTTGACTCTGTCACAAGAGTCAAGAATAGATGATGACTGACAACATCAGATCAGAAGTTATGTTCTTACCACAACATTCCATCTGTGTTGTTGATCTTCATCTATTCTTAGCATCCCACCTTCCTTCCCCCTCCTGTGAATTCCTGGAGGAGTGAATATTTGTCCTGGGTGCCTTGTTAGGGCTCACCTTGCACATAGATTCTTTATATTTGGTAATAATTCTTCTGGCTGTCTACAAGTCTGCAAACTCAATCTGAGATAATTTAGAGAGGAGCATTGTGTGTAGAGTCTTAGCTCGAGAGACTTTTGGCTGGAGTGAGCTGTATAATGGCCAAACTGGGTCTGAGGATCAGAACCAACTACCCAAGAGTGAAGAATAGATGAAGATAAACACAGATTGAACATTATGGTAAGAACATAACTTCTTTTTTTGGGAGTCTAATCAGTTGGTAGATTTTAAAATTCCCTACAGAGTACTGTATCAGAAATATTGTGTGAGCAAATGGCTGTCAGTAAGGAAATTATTCTTTTGGGCTGCGATACAGGATCTGAATTGCCTAGACATAGTAAGGTCTTATTAAGCTTAATTCTGTTGGTTGGCAAAAAAGCAATTACTAGAAAATGGAAATCAAAGTCTACACCAACTGTATCTGAGGTATTCAATATTATAAAAGAGATAAAATAACTGGAAGAGGGATCTTTAGAAAAGGGAAGGAACAAATTATACAGAAGTAAATGGCAATTGTGCAAACAATACATGCATAATAATATTCAGGAGGATGAGGAGTGAAGTTTAAGGGAAGGTGGAGATTCAGCTATTTTTTTTTTGTAATGTTGGAGTGATGATAGTAGCGAAGAATGCATATGTGACGTATATTGTATTTAAATGGAAAAATACCAGAATCCACCACAAGTGGCAGAAAGAAATGCCAGGAAACTGGATTCAGCACAGCGAAAGTACTCTTTATTTAAAACACAGTACAAAAGGTTTAGCGCTTTCATCAAAATAAAATGACTTCCTCGATTTATTTTGATGAAAGCGCTAAACCTTTTGTACTGTGTTTTAAATAAAGAGTACTTTCGCTGTGCTGAATCCAGTTTCCTGGCGTTTCTTTCTGCCACTTGTGGTGGATTCTGGTTTTTTTCGTTGGATTCCAGGACATTTGCTTGTTACATTAAATGGAAAAATGTTAACATGTTTTGTTTTCTTTTCCATTAATCTATGTTTGCATATGTCTTAAGTGATAATTTAATAAAGGTGTTTAAAAAAAAGATTTATTTTTTGCCCATTTCTGCTTGTCTGCCCTTACACCCCTCCCTTTCTAATCATTTTCAAGTTAAGCAGTTTTTGAAAGGCTTGTTACATATACATCCACGTAGGAAATAGATGTCGTCTCCTTGTTATCTTAACTTTGTGCCTGAAAAGCTTACTTTTTCTCAATTTGAGCTAGCTTATCAGGCTGAATTGATGTTCTTAATATGGAAGACTGTTTTACTCACTGGTCTGGCTTCTGCTAGAAAAGTGGAAATATTAATGGAAGAAGATTTATAATTAAGGGCTTTTTTAGATGTGATACTGTTGGTATAATTTATGCTCTTAAATGTCCATGTAATTAGTTCTGTATTGGTCAGTCTAAAAGGGCCTTTAAAGTCAGATTTTTAGAACATATGAGAGATATAGAGAATTTTAAAGATACAAGTTCTGTGGCAGTTCATTATTACTAAGTACATCAGGGCTCATCTGTGGGTTTGCAAGGGGCTATTTTAGAAAAAGTTGAGAAAATGGAGCATGTTTCCACTGATATTTGTTTTAGGGACAGACATTTATACAAAGAAGCAATTTATATTCTTAAATTAGATACTTTAATACCAAAGGGTATGAATTCTGAACTTAATTGGAGATTTCTCCTTTAACTAAAATGTGATTTTTTTATTTGGAATTTGTATTGAGTAATTGGATGCAGTATTTATACTGGGTATTTCATTTGGTGTGTATTCTCCTTGAAGGCACTGCAGCTGAGACGTCAGAGAGTGAATAAAGCTTACTTTGTCTTTTATTGGGTCACTGGTTTGTGGTTTTCATCTTCTGCTAGAAAAGTGTCTGAGTTACAAGCCCTGATGGTGAGTCAGCCCTACTTAATTTTTCACAAGGACAGGGTTCCTTTAAGAAGTAATCCATCTTTTATATCTAGAAATGGTCTCAGAATTTTACTTAAGCGGACTGTTAATGTCCCTGTCTTCTTTTCTGAACACAAAAACAAGGGAGAAAATATTCTTCATATTCCATGTGTTCTCATGCAGCTCATTTACAACCTAGACAAAACTCAAGTCTTCAGGAAAGGAGATCAGTTGTTTGTCTCCTATGAAGATAAGACAAAAAGACAACCAGTGTGAAAGAAGACTATTTCTTGGTGTTGTCTGTGGCTATTGCCTTTTGTTATACTCACCTTAATAAGCCACTAACAGGCAGGTTTAGAACTCACCCCACAAGGGTTTTGGCTTCTTTGGTGGCTTTCTGGAAAGGTGTGTAGTCTAGATGTATTCTAATTGCAGCAACTTGGTCCTCTTTACATACCTTTACAAAGCACTATGAACTGGATTCTTTCTCCAGATCCAAGGCAAGCTTTGCTAGAACCATCCTCCAAGGGCTCCTGGAGTCTTAATTTATTGCCCTCCTCCATTCTTAGTGTCTAAGTTATGGTAGTCTATCCAAAAGCTTATACTACTGCAACAGTACTCTTTATGATAGACAACTGTATAAGTAAACTTAACAAAGCAGTAGATATTTTAATAAATCACAGTTGCAATAGTTGCCTCACTCTCCAGTCCCCTTTATTCTATGTATTTTTTCATATTATTTTCCAGGGTGTGGATGTATATACCCCTGTGTATTTACATTACTGCTGGTATTGTTTCCTAGCAGTATTATTTCGGGGGTTCTTCCCTCGCTTTATTCTAGGCAAAAAGCTCTGAAAAGATTTACACTTTATATTTTTAAAGAGCTTCTCCTAATCTGTAGACAGAATACATGGAAAGCACTGCAAAGCTTTGAATACTGGCCAGTCATGAGGGGTAGGACCCAAAAAGCATAGGTTACTGCAACAGTGCTGTTCTGGAGAATCTACTGGTGTCTGGTGCTCCCTAATTCTACATCTTTCATGCTCAAAACTTTGTTTTAAGTGCATTAGCAGCACAATATAAGAGAGTATCCCTGGTGTATAGTGTTCCCTACAATGTTACAGTATTTGTGGGTTAGTCTAAGGAAGAGTGGAGGAATGGCAGCACCCTCACACACTTTCACAGATAGATATATATATATATATATATATATATATATATATATATATATATATATTTATTATATTCATGCATACACACACACACACACACACACACACACACACACACACCCTCAGCCAAATGCATTCACAGACACATTCACTCACCCCCCCAATACACACCTACCTTACTTGTTCCCTAAATAAACCAACTACCTCTATCTACAATCACACACACATACACACATGACCAAAACCACCTGTCCACTAAATTCCCAGATATGTACTTCTAACATTGTGTTAACACAAGCTGCCGATGTAACCTACGCAGCTGAGCTATTTTCTAAATGGCTCAACTGCATAAATGCCTTACTGCAGGCATTTCAGGGGGAGAGTAAATGGCTAATTAGCATAGACTACTTCGCTAGAATGTGTCTTTAGCCTCTGTGATAAGCTAGAGAGACAGCCAACCCTGGTGCTGCATGTCTTCGTGTTGTAGCACTGGGGCAGGGCTGTCTTTCAATCAGAAATTGTTACTGAGCGGTACACACAAGGCATATAACTCACAGTTATATTTCTGAATCTGGCCTAATTTCTTTTTGGTTGTATTGCTGCATTTCTAAGTATCTCTAGCAGGAAAATCCTTGCTGGATACAGTCAGGGCTGAGGATTTCTTAGAGGAACCTCTGTCATAGTTTCAAATGTTCATAGGACAATACTAGGCTATTGGCCCAGATGTCCTTATAAGCCTAGCCAAGAAGTTTACCCATGTTCCCACAAAGTCAGCACCTGTTTTCTCTGTCCAGCAGGGATACAGGTGGGATCCCAGGGGTATATTTTCTGTTTGCCATCCAGTCATCCAGGTTCCTCTTAAAGAGGGCTAGTGAGGTACTCTGCTTGACATGGAGAGGGTGTCTATTTCACAGGTGGGGGAGTCACTGGGACACAAATTTATCCTGCCAACAAGTTCTATTAATGTCACAGACCAGGTTCCGGCCTTGCATGTGGGTTGCACGAGTGGAGTTTGACTTACGGATATGCAGCAACTCCATCAAGGCTGAGTCTGAAATGGCCTTATATGCCAGACACAGGTCACCTCTGAGCAGTCTGTACGAGACTGAGTAGAGGGATAGGGCTTTTAGCCTATCTGTATAGGATAGGTGTTTGAAACCCTGGATTTTCCTGGTCAGGAACCTCTGTGGTCTCTCCAACTGCTGCATGTGCTTGGCACGGTACATGCTGAATGGGGCATTGTACTTGATAATGGGTCTGATAAGGGAGGAGTAGAGGGATGTTATGACTTCCTTGTTCCTGGATGAAATACCTTTACTTATGAGATGGGCCATGTAGAAAGCCTTCCATACAACAGAGGCAACATGGTGGTCAAAAGTCAGGTTTCTATCAACCTGGGTGCCCAAGTCCCTCATGACTGATTGTGTGCTTAGTACATTGTTATTAGTGTGATAATTAGCGGGGACGCCATTTTCCCCAAAGGGGATAATGATGCATTTCTTGGCATTCAGTTTGAGGCCATGCTTCTGGCACCAGTCATTAGTTTGGGTGAGGCCCTCTTGGAGGATGTTTACATCACTAGCGGAATTTATGGCAGTGCCCAGCATGGAGTCATCTGCAAACTTGGTCAGCCACAAACCACTGGTTTTGGCTTTCACCTCAGAAAATTATATCCCAAACAGTAAAGGCGCCAAAACCGATCTTTGGGGTATGGTGCTTGTTACGTGTCTACTACTAGAGGTGGCTTCCCCTATTTTGACTGAGTGGGTTCTATCACTGAGCCAGTTAGCTACCCATCTGGTAACATATGGGTTGACGCCTAGCTGGGAGAGTTTATCTATTATGCTCGAGTGGGGAATAGTGTCTAAGGCTTTGTCTAGGTCAAGGTAGGCGGTGTGTACCATCTTGCCCTCACCCATGGCTTTGGTGACTATTTCAAAGAAGGTTACCAAGTTTAACAGGCATGATTTCCCTTTGACAAAACCAAACTGTGTATGATCAAGCGTTTGGAGGTTCCCAATGTCCTTGTGTATAAGGTCCATGATAATATGTTCCATGGCCTTGCAGATCAGGCTAGTTAGGCTGATGGGCCTATAATTGCCTGGGTCGGTGGATGCTCCATGTTTGTGTAGAAGGATGACAGTGGCTATCCTCCATTTTGCTGAGATGAAGCCAGTGCACAGGCTTTGGTTGAATAGGGTGCCTAGTGGTGCTGAGAGCTCTTGCCTGAGTTCATGTAGGACACAGCCAGAGATGTTGTCGGGTCAATTGGAAGCTGCATTTTTTGCCTTTGAGAGAGCATAATGACCTGCTCACTGGTGATGAATGGAGGGGGGCAGGTGCTGGGGATGTCCTAGTTTACTGATGGGGGACGGGGGGGTGAAGTTTTCACTGAACTTGTCTGCCAGCAGGTTGGCTGTATCTATGGCATTTGTGTATGTGGTATTCTTGACAACCAAGATAGAGCAGATTTGGGAGTTACCTTGGAGATTGCAGACGTATACGAAGAAGGTCTTGTGATTGTCCTTAGTAGATATGGCCAATTTGGACTCGAAGTTAGCCTTAGAGGATTTCACCAGTGACCCTATTTGCTTGTTCAGACAAAGGAGAGATTGTTTCCAACTTGGCACCTGCTCCTTCTTGGTACTGGGCAATAATATTTTCCTTTAATTATAGAGTCTGTTTATTGCTGCTGTCTACCAGACAGGTTTACTGTTCCTTGAGGAAGATGATTTGGTCCTGTCAGGTATTTCTGAGTCCATGCATCTATATAGGTGCTCTTATAGTTTTTTTGTGTAGGCTTGCACATTAGTGCTTGTTCCAACTGAAATGATGGTGGCTGTGAAGCTGCTTATACCTGCTCTCAGGAGATTGTAGTCAGCTTTGGAAAAGTTTTTTTGTTTGACCCTGGTGGGGGGGGGGGGTGTCAGGGGAGATGGTGACTTTGAAAGTGATTGCTTTATGATGGGATCTTACCAAGGATGATGACACTGTATGGGTGCTACAGTGGCTACACATGTTGGTTACTACCAGGTCCAGGATATTTTCATCTCTTGTGGGGGTGTCAACCAGCTGATCCAATGCATTGGCATTGACAAAGTCGAGGAATCTCTGGGTGTTCGTGTTTGAGTTGGAATATTTGGGCTTGTGTTATCTGAATGAACACAAATACTTCTACCAAGCATTATAGTCTTAACATTTAGTCCAGAGACAAAGCAGATCTGGCAAGCCAAGTCCTCAATGGCTTCCTCTAAATGCTCTACTTTCTGCCACTTACCCACTGAGTAAACAGCTCTACATTTATTCTGCAGTGATTTTTTTCTTATAATCCAGAGCTAAAGAGAATAGGAAAGTTATATATCACCTGTACCACCAGATGCTCAAAGGTGCTGGATCATCATGATCACCCATTCATACCCCAGTAAGTATGTCTTCTTGGATTTTATTCTACTAGTGGGAGACATTAATTTTAATCTTGTCACTCTATTTTTATGAAGGAAAGAAATGTGGAATATAAGGGACATTGCTCTACCTTTACACGCTTTCCTCCTGTATTTTCATTGACAGCATAAAAGAGAGAGGAGGAGCTGCTGGACAGCTAGGAAAAAAATAGCTAGTCCCATCTTTTTGCTGGGGAGTAGTTGTACAATATGTTGCTTCAGTGAGCCATTTCCAAACAGAATCTGGATTTATGGTAGGTGCTCTGCAACTTTCTTGATCTAAGCTAAGAAACCGGGTGATAAGAAACAATAAGTTCAGAGGGGAGAATGTCACTGCTATTCTCCATGATATAAGTTAGGTCCCAAGAAAGAGGATGAGGTAGTGTGGTAGGTGGCTTATTTTGAGACTCATGTACCTGCCATTTGAAGCTCTTCTAGACTAGTTTCCAAATCATTTGTAAGGTGTTTTCTTGCCAGTAAACTTAATGTTTTTGATTAGTTACATTTTTCTAAAAACACATACAGCAAAATAAAACACTTAAAATAACTAAAACTCGACGAGTGGTTAAATTAAAATGAAACCAAACAAAACCCCAGTCAAGGATGGGATACACCAGATGCATGCACATTTATTTCTCAATTAAAATGTTTTTCATTGGCAAATCTTTATTCACAAAGTATTTATTGAGAACAGGAAGGAACCCTTTAATAACTGAAGGGCATAAAACTAGCTTAGTTTGCCAAAAATAATTTAAATTTGATCTTCAGGGACAGAAAAGAGAAGTTACAATAGCGTTTTAATTAAAAAGTACCAAATCATTTAGAAACTGGAAAAATACAAGTACTTTCTACAAGAGTGCCATCTCAAAGCCTGATGTGAATATGAATCATGCACTGCTTTTTAAATGTTAGAAGACAGTACCTTCCACATAACAAGTAAGATTAGTGATCACACATTCAATTAACTTTCTTTAAAAATATATCAGAAAACACAACTTTGCACATAACAAGCAAAATTTGAAGTCACACATTATATTCCAGTGAATTGAAACTTAGAAAGCAGAAAAAGACAGTAGTTTCTAGTCTACAGCCCTTTGAATTTAGTCAAGTTCTGAGCAAAAAATAGATGTTAGCATAATACTTAAAATTGTTCCTGAAATTTAACCAAGTTTCATCCAATCTCTTCAAATGGCTGAAAAAGTCTGCTAACAGAAGACCACTGCAAATGCAGCAAGCCACATACCTTATGCGTGCAGCTAGTCACAGCTCAGGCATTGTGACCCACTGTTTCTTACTGTTTGTAGAGTATACTTGCTATACATGGATGCTGTCTAAATGAGTTGCATAAACTATCCAGAACTCTGAAGGTAGACACTCCAGATCAGTTACTTTTAAGGTAAATACATCATACAGTTACTTTGCTCACAAGAAAAATCAGTTGCCTAGTTCCTGCATTCTGATTTAGAAACAAATAGTTATGAGTCTAAGCTGCCCTTTGTATGAGATTGCCAAAAACATCAGTTTTGGTTGTTTTTTTTTTTTACATTCATTTTTACCATGAAATTATTTTTCACAGCCTTAAGAACAATCCCTGTAAACCGTGTGCATCATTCTTTTTAAATACCTTCAACAGTACAGAACAAACAGAGGTTATGTAACACAAACTTAATGGATTCAACCTCAGTTCTGTTTTAATGATAGCATCAACACTATCAATACTATGGAGCTTAAATTAGTGACACTGTTACATTTCTTGATAAAGTTATATGTGCATGAAACGCAGTGATTACTCTCTGATATTCAGAAAAAGTCAAATCAGTTAAGTGCTAGAGTGCCACAAAACCATACATTAACAAATGTTAAGCACTCCCTGCTTAAGTTGTTAAGGTTGGGTCTTGGGTTAGGAAGTCAAACCTGTCAGTACTCTCCAGCAAATGAGAGTGGCAGAATAAAAGATTTGTTTCTGTTTGCTGTCCATTGGTAACATGTCCTGACTTCCTGTTAGAATAAAAAAATGTTACTAGAATAACAGGATTTGTGTTTATCTGTATTTTCTAAAGGATATGAAGTCTGAAACTTAAATGTGTGTGTCATTATTTAGTGACTTCAATCCTCAGTAATTTGTCTGAAAACCACAGACTTTATATGGAACAGACCAAATGTTGTTGTTGTTGTCTTTCGGCTTTTCTCGGTTAGGGGTCGCCACAACGGAACTCCGGTCCGCTAGTGATTGGCAGTAGTGATTTTACATGCCGAGTTGCCAGCCTTGACGCACAACCTTCAATGAAGGTACACCCATTCACGCATGTCTCCACACAGAAGACGCTCTAGCTAAGAATCGAACAGGATAACGTCTTACTGTGAGGCGACAATGCTACCGCAGCACCACCACCGCAGTGGAACAGAGGAACAGACCAAACGTATGAGGCAAAAATCAGGACAGTTGAGAGGCATTGAAGGCAAATGTAAATGTAAGGGACTGAGTTACACTGCCTTTCTAACAGCACTCGCAAAGTGTTTTATGAAAGCTGGCAAAACACTTAGTTTTTTTTTGTTTGTTTTCATTTTTTACTGTAACTAGTAGTACATGGAGCAGATAAAGCTCCATACACTACAAAGAATTATGTTAGGGTTGCCGATTTCTTGGCATCCATGTTTCAAACTCATAAGTCAGTTAGGATTGTTGGCCGGCTAATAATCCTCTATATTAGCAGGTGTCTTTAGTTAAATGTGATAAGGATTGTAAGAAGTATTTTATCTCTGATTGACCTGTACCACTATGTACTGTTAAATGAGGGACACAGATTAAACAATTAAAGTCACTGTATGAATATATACTTACAAACACCTTGCAAGTAACTATCAGGAAGCCAAGTCATATCTCAGAATTATGATAATATTTGACTGGAATACCATTGTAGACCCCCTTACTGCACAGTTTTCCAAATATATGCTATAAGCAAATGCTTTCCTAAATATGTCTCAACTGTATAAAATGCACAGGAGGTCATATATCTGTTAGAGTCTAGAAGTTGTAAACGCCCCTCCCAAAAAAAAAGCTGCATGTAAGGAAAAAGTAGGGATCCCATGCTAGCCAGGTCAGTCTACTGGTTAGTAACACTCAGGGTGACTCTCTGTCACTGCTGCTATTTTGCCTTGCCCTTAATCCATTAAACTGTCAGTTTAACAGATTAGGGCATGGCTATAATTTGGATCCCAGAAAGCAACAAAGTATAAAGACTTCTCATCTTCTCTTTGTTGATGATTTAAAACTATATAGCTCATCAGTTGAGAAACTGAAAGCACAACTGCAAGTTGTTACATTTTTTTCAGATGATATAAGAATGTTATTTTGTCTTGATAAATGTGCAAAAGCAACCTTTAAAGCAGGAAAGATGCAGCACCAAAAAAAACATCAGTTTGGGACAAAAATGTGATATATAAGAACTTGAACTAGAGGGAGTGTATAAATATTTGGAAACTGATGAAGGATCAGCAATAAAACATGAACAAATGTGAATAAAACTCAGTAAGAAATATTTTAAAAGACTTAAATTAATCATGAAAGCAGCACTGACATCTAGAAACAAAGTTCAAGCTATAAACCAATTTGTTCTTCTTGTCCTAACGTACAGTTTTGGAGTGACTGACTCACTCCAAAAGGTGTTGGATAGATTAGACAGGAAATTGATTACATGCATAGATCTGCAGTTGTGGGACTGCATACATATCTGCTGACCTCACAAGACCTAAACATAGTGAAAATTTTGAAACATGAGGAGAATACATCTAAGATGACTTCCCTTCTTAGTCCAGCAGAAGCGTATTGGCATCAAGCTGGAATGGAAATCAAACCACAAGTAGATAAAAATCAAGCAGCAACTGAATGTGCAAAAAAACAAAAGAAAGAATATAAGGTAAAGGATCAAATGAGAAGGCAAGACATTTGGAAAATGCATAAATATAGTTGCAAGTATAGAAAACTCCTGGAACAACCTCATGTTGATCAGGATCGAATGCAGGAATGGTTAAGGAGAGGCAAATTCAAACCAAAAGATGAAAGGTTAGTATTGGTGGCCCAAGATAGTGGACTACATGCACATTGGTTTACAAAGTCCATTGAACATGTGGGAGAAACAGACAAATATAGGTTTTGTAAAACAGAATTGGAAACAGTTGCACACCTTGTTGCTGGTTGTGACATACTAATGGCAGAAGGACTGTATACTGAAAGGCATAATTATGGGACAAGATTGTTGTACTGGGGATTGTGCAAACATTATAATATTGAAGTAGCTGAAAAACACTGGAAACATAAGTCACAAAACACCACAGAAAATGATGAAGTCTACAACAGTTCAAAAGATAACCAGAGAAAACCAGATATAATGGTCCATGAAAAGAAGACAAAAGTAGCATTGATTATTGAAATCACTACACCCAGTGACTACAGTGTCTTCCATACAGAGAGACACAAAGCCTTAAAATATCAGGATTTGCATGCAGATACCCAGACTGTTCCAATAGTAGTAGGAGCAACATGTCTTATGATAAAGAATCTACAGTCATATTTAGATATGTTACCGATACATGTAAATCTGTACGAATTACAGAAGGAGTCATTACTGGGCACACTGCGGGCGCTGCGAAGAGCATTTCTGGCTGACATTAAAGACTGAAACAATACTAATTTCATGAACTTTAATCATACTTTGACTTAGGAATGGGGTCCATTCCCGTTATGGTATTAAAAACCCAAAAGATTTGGAGAAATTAAGAAAGGGTATTTCATGTACCAGATATTAAGTGTCATTTGCTGTAGAGAAGTTACACTAAAACTAATGACAGCAGACATCCTGTGTAGATGTGAATATGTTATTGAATTGAATGGAATAATATTGACAAATGGCACAAACAGTTGTATTGTACAAGACAGAATATGAGATGAATATGGCTGCTGACCAGATAGAAAGTATTAAATCTAATGGAAACAATTTCCATCAGAACAGCTACAGTGATTTAACTCTCTGAAATTCTGTATGGAGCTTCTACTTTAACAAAAAAGAAACTGGCACCCTTTTACATATGGACACAGATATAACCTGTATCAGGGCCAGGAAGCACCAAGGTAGCAGAATAAAGAAAGGATAGAGTTAAGCCAAGACTATGCTTTGCCTAGCCCAAATGCACTGATAAGATGCTGGACTTTTGTCAAAAGATGTAGACCTCCCTGGATACCTTACCTGCTAACATGCATATAGCTAGAATTCTTTCTGAAACAGATCCTTCTACTCTTCCTAAATCCATTGATTTAGGCTCTCTGATTAGGAATAATTCAGTCCTGTCAAAAACTCAGGAAGAGAAAATATTTAGGGCTAGATGGGATTCCAACAAAACAGTGCAAATGTGCCGCATCAAAACAAATAGTTCTAAGCATCCCTTTTTGTATGAAATTGCCAAAAATATTAGCATCTTCTAATGGAGCAGACAGTGCCTATTGCATTCCAAAGTCAATGCAAAAAGTACTTTTTACTCTGCTAAACAGTGACTTATTTCTGACAGAAAATAGGATTTATAGACCTCTCTCCCCAAATTTCGTCACTGGCAAATTTTTGCCCAACAATATTGTCAGTCAGTCAGTCAGTCAAATAAATAAATACTTGGTGGCAGTAATATGTTAAAGGGTTTATTCTTCCCTCTCTGGTATGTTTTCTTCTAATGAAACTGGGTAAACACAGAATGCTTGCCTTGATAAACATAAAGTAGCATGCATGCATTACAGCAAAACAGCAAAAAAAGGGAAAAAAATGTAGTTAAACCAGTAGTTAGCACAGCTAAAGCATTCAAGTCCATAAGTAACATTGCTGAGGTGTTCAAGCCTACATAGCGGGGCTTGCTTTCTCGATATCTTTCACAAATACATTGTTATAGCCTTTATACCTTGGTATAAATTGCATAGGGACCCCAGGAAATAAGTATTAATTGATGGATTGAGTTCTATCAACTTTTCTTTTGAGGCAGTTCTAAGGAAAGGAAAGGTCTCTTCTTTGCCTCTATTTTTCTTAAGAATATCGTAAATATCTTATTAGGCTCCTAAATGCTATAAGGAGCAGAACAAATTTTCCTAACGCAGCATGTTTTCAAAGTTATACATCTGTAAATTACCACTATGATCTAGCTTTAGAACTTCATGAAGAAATCATTAAGAATTTCCCAGGAGTTGTCTTTTGAATTTTTAGTCTTGGTCTTAATTTCATATGAAAATCTAATATAAGTATAAAATATATATTTCTCTGAAGTAAAAGCCAATACCAAAGGGCTGTGGCTGACTAAGATAGTTGCACCTAGGAGCAGTCATTGAGTCCCTAAAGGACTTAGCCATCCTGCAAGAAGGTTTCTTCCAAATAAATAACTGGTGTGAAAATCATGGACTGAAACAAAATGCTAAAACATGCATTATTATATCCTTTGGGACATCTACCCTGAGAAACTAACACATTGACAGTATGCCTCAAAGAGTTAACCTAGTTGTTTGGGATTGGAAACTTATGTGGAGTGACTTAACTTTCAACCAACATGTGTCCCTTGTCAAAAGAAATTCCTCCTGTATTGCACAACTTATAAACAAAGGGATTGTGTGTCGATCTATTCTAGGGGTGTCATTGTTCCTCTTTACACAGCCCTCATTAGGCCAGTCATTAAGTAGAATGTCCCCTTTGGCATTTATCCATCTAGGCATATGCAGAATATTGACAGAGGTACCTTACTAAAAGGGTAAAATGACTAAGGAGTATGTCCTACATGGACCAACTCAAAGCCCTGTCTCTACACTCTGCATCACACAGACTGTTAAGAGGTGGCCTGTGTCTGGCACACAAGGCATCCTTTGACCCAATATTGATGAATTTACTGCAAATCAGCACATCATGTGTCATCAGAAATACTGGGTCTAAGAAGGATCTAATCCTCTTCTGCAACAACAACAGTACGGTTTAGAAGTACAGATTTATATCGCAGAAGATACTACTGCTGTGAAACAGATTCCCCATCCATGTAAAACAAAGCTCATTCCTGTCCATATTCAAGTGTAACTTGGAAATACAGATGGGAAACAGAAAATTTACCCCAGGGCTGCCCCCTGTACTACTACTGGGCAGAGGCAGCTCCTAATGTCATCCAAGAAGGGTAAATACCAGTGTGGGAGACAGATTTCCCATAAAGAAAGCCACAATAAGTGTCTTTTTTCTCTAGGAGTTTCTCATGACCATATGTCTTGTTCTATTTGTCAGGCATTCATTCTGAAAACCCTTCATAGTAGACTTTTTCCCCTTCTTTGTATCTTGAGAACCAGTGTCTTAAGCTTCTCGCTAAGGATACAATGGAAGGAATCTCCTGGCCTTGACGGTCAGCTGTTAGAGAAGAAAAAGGCGAAAAGAGTACAGTTGGAATCTTCTGCTGTCCAGCCTCTGCCAGGTGTTTCTCCCAAGGTCATTAGAATGTTGGAGGCTCAACCGGCTGTGTTGTCGTATTTCTCTGCCGCAACCATGTTAGAGGCCAGTGAGGGTCCAGCTGGCAGGACATCCGAAGAGGCTTTGCAGGCGTCTGTCTCGGATGTTCAGGGGGGAACCACGGTTGATTTTTCAGAGGGGCCTAGAAGAGTTCCGTAGTTTTTAGTTGGGGAAGAAGCTCCTACTACAGTTCTTGACTGCTGTCCCGGGTCTAAGCCTTCTCAGTTTTTTTGGAGGGGACATTTACTTAAAAAAGAACCAAAAACTTAAACATGTTTTTTTCTACTCCTAGGGATCCACAGAGTGAGTGGCAGGCCTTCACTCACGTGCTTTTTACTGCTTTAATGTCCTTAAAGCCTCCTCAAGGGGGTTTGGTTCCTGCTCCTCCTTGGTCCTCTACTTCCCTTAAAAGGCCAAGAGAACAGGATTCTTCTGAGGATGAGTCAGATTTGGGTAATGAATCCCAGACTTATTCTACTCAAATTCCTTCTCCTTTAGACTATGGGTCAGAGGAGGAGGAATCTATTAGTCCAGATGCTCCTTTTGAGGAAATTTCCTTTGGGGGCACACGTTAGGATGATTTTTTTTTTTTTAATTTTTTTTTATTTTTAAGTGGGATTATGATCAGGTCTCTGATATCCATAAGAGGTACTATGAGTTGCTGCAGTTGGAATTCCTTAAACCTGTGGCTGTTCCTCCTGTTATGGCTGCTTTGCTGAATGCTTTTCTAATGCCTCTCATGCGCTTGATTCTCTGACCCCTGCTCCCAAGAAGCCCGACAGGTTTTATAGGATGCCTGAGGATTGTTTCTTCCTATATAACTGCCCTGCTGCTGACCCATCTGTCATGTCTGTAGCCTCAGATAAGACATCTCAATTGCTTCCTTCACCCAGGTTATTGCCTTCTGACAAGGATAGCAGAACTATGGAAAGGTTGTGTACAAATGTTTGCACTTCTGCTACCCTAGCTTTTAGGGCTATTAATTATCACACTCACATGTCTATGTATGTGTTGGGTCTTCTTTCTCATGCCTGTCAACTTATTTCTGATTTTCCAGACTCCTTGCTATGGACTTCCTTTCAAGTCATTCATCATTCTATTAAATGTAGTCATGATGCAGCAAAAGCCTCTCCTAGGACTGCTGTTTTTAGTTCAGTGATGGGGAGGTATTCTTGGCTTAGGCTTCAACATCTACCTGATGATATTAAAACTAAGTTGATGGATGCTCTATTGGATTCCAAACTTTTGTTTGGGGAAGCTGCTGCTGGTTTGTTTAAGTCCCTTCAGGATAGAGGTAAGGTGTCCCCCCCAGAGACCCTTTTCCAAAATCTTCATTTTGCTGTTTCCCGTAGTCAGAGCCTGGGATTCACTGTAAATTTCAAAAAGTCATCTCTGAATCCTTCTCAGAATCATGTTTTTCTGGGTTGCAGGATTCAGACTGTGCCAATGCTTGCATCCCTGCCCCCTTCAAAGGTCTTAACTCTCATTTCTTTCTTTTGCACTCTTCTTCCTCTGGCTTCCATTACTGCCATGGAGTTTCTGGGAGCTTTGGTTTCATGGCATCCACCATTCCATTGCTCCCTCTGGCCAAACTTCACATGAGAAGGTTTCAAGGTTTCAGTGGTTTCTGAAGTCAGTGTGGCTCCAACATGCACATCCTCTAGACTTTGAAGTTCCTCTTCTTCCTTGTCTCAGATCGGAACATCACTGGTGGATTCAGCAGTTGTCTTTGAATCCGGTATCCCTTTTCATCTTCCTCTTCCCATTCAGGAATTGATAACAGATGCTTCAGACATGGGATGGGGGTGAAATTTGACTCCCTAAAAATACAGGGGGTATGGTCGCCTCATCAGCAGAAGGAACACATCACTGTCAAAGAGATGAGAGCTTTTCTGGCTCTTCAGCCTTTCATCTTCTTTTCTCTCCAGGGCCACTCAAGGTTTTCACAGACAATACCACTGTGACATGGTATATCAACAAATAGGGAGGAATGAGATCTTATCTTCTCTGCCAGTTGGTACTTCTGGTATTTGATCTTGTTGTTAAGTATCAAGTGCCTCTTCAGGCAGTCTATATCCCTTCTGGTCAGAACACTGTGGCAGATATGCTGAGCAGGTCTTTAACTCAATCCCATGAATGGATGCTTCACAAGGATGTGTTTCTGGACAGTATCCACCAGTGGGGTACTCCTCAAGTAGATCCTTTTGCCTGCCTTCTGAACAGACAGCTTCCTCTCTTTTGTGCCAAAGTCCCAGGTCCTCTGGTGTGGAAGGTGGATGCCCTCTCATTTTCTTGGAAGAGGATGTTTCTTTATGCATTCCCTCCCTTTCCTCTCATTCTGAAAGTCCTGTTCAAGATTCAACTGGATGCTCCCAAAATCTTGTTGGTGACTCCCTTTTGGCCGCAACTGCACTGGTTCCCTCTACTTCTGCATCTAGCCAGGGGCAATCATAACAAGTTACCTTACAGGGTGGATCTAATCACACAACACCAGGGATCTCTCATCCAACCCCACCTGCCCATGCTTCAACTGAGACTATGGGCGATAGGATTTTGATTCCTCACAGGCACCTTTTTTCTGAGGACGTTCTGCAATTCCTGCAGGAGGCCAGGAAACTTACTACTAGGAAATCCTACTTATCTAAATGGAAGAGTTTTTCTATTTGGTATCTCCTTCATAACCTGGGCCAACTTACTGTGGATCTTCATTTGGTTCTCTCTCATTTGTGTTAGTTGCTCAATGCTGGTTTGGCCTATTCTTCTGTTAAGGCCCACTTATCATCTACCTCTACTTGTCTGCCTTTATCTATTCCTTTGGCTTCTAGATTTGTGCTTAAACAATTTCGTAAAGGCGTCCTTAATATTAGACCTCCCAGGACGCCTGTTTCTCCTCCCTGTGATTAATTTTGTTTTGAAGAAGTTGACTCAGGCTCCTTTTGAGCCTGCTTACTACATTGTTCCTGTAAGACTCTTCTTTTGTTAGCTCTTACTTCTGCCAAATGGGCGTCTGATTTGCAGGCCATTATGGCTTGCCATCCTTTCTGGTCTTTCATGAGGACAGGGTGTCCTTGCACACTAACTCTTCTTTTATGGCTAAGTTGGTTAATGAGGTATCACTGAATCAGTCTATTAATCTGCTTACTTTTTTACCCTGTCAATCTGACAGTGAGATGGTGCTGCATACTTTGGACGTGCATAGGCAACTCAGGGTTTATTTGGTTAAGACTAAGGCTATTAAAAAATCTGATCAGTTATGTGTTTCTTTTCATCCTAAATTTTCAGGATTTGCTGTATCCAAGCGAACTATTTCTTCTTGAATTTCTAAGGCTATTTCATTTTGTTACACTTTTATTTATTTTATTTATTTCACATTTGTTAACCGGGTTAGTTCAACTGAGTTTGCAAACAAACCGATTTTCAGTGGAGACCCGAGGGGAAAACCCCAGCAAACATAAGATAAAGTGACAATATACAAATATTAAATAACAATCACAATACAAAATAATTGTAAAAAAGGAAAGGTCATTAACTAATTGCATTGCATTGATAGTAAGCAATCCATTTTCAGTGGAGACCCAAGGGGAAAGAGCCCCAGCAAACATAAGCAAAGATAAACATACAGAACAAAAAAATATTAAAAATAACAATACAAATACGAAATTAATTAAAAAGAAAAAAATATGAACATTAAGGGTTGCATTGATAGCATTGATCTAAATTTACTACATATAAGAGTAAAAACAAAAAGATAGTCATTGTTCAAAAGAAGTAAAATGTACAGTTAGGAGATGCAACAGGTTATACAGTAGGACAGACTAAAGACTACATGTGGTCAAAGCAAAGGCATAATTTCAAGTTTAGTAGGTGGTATTTAAGCTTCTTTTTAAAACAGGGAAAGGAAAGGTTGGATCTAATATGGAGAGGGAGTTTGTGCCAATTTAGTGAGACAGAGTATTTGTAAAGAAGTTTGCCAGTATTCCTTTTGGGTTTATAAACTGAGAGAAGCTGCTGATCAGCAGTCTGGAGAGGCTGGGGGGGGGGTAGACAGTAACATGGGAGGTGAGAGCAGGGCAGGCAAGAGGGGTTGTTGAGTATGGAAAAGGTAGTCTGGAATTGCAATTGTAAGAGAAGTTGCGGAAATTCCAGCCACTAAAGTTTGTTTAGTGAGAGGCAGTGATGCGACGAGAGTGGTTGGTTTAGTATAAGTCTGGCAATTTTGTTGTATGTTTGTTCCAGTTTCTGAAGGTAGTTGGGATATTGGTAAGGATGAGGGAGCATATAGAAGACTAGGTAAGAGAAATGCCTGTGCAAGAGTGCGTTTAGTGGCAATAGTGAGGAATTTTTTTATTCTTATAAAGTAGTCCAAGTTTTGGTGTTTTTTTTTTGCTGGCCTATTGTATGTGCAAGTCAAATAGCAAGTAAAATTAAAGTGTAGTAAGTAAAATTAAATGTTGAAAGGTGCGGTCCAAGTATGGAGCCTTGGGGTACTCCTGTTTGAACAGCAAGGAAGGGTGAGAAAGCCTGTTGCCGTCTAACAGCTTGTTTTGTGGCAGTAAGGTAGGATTAGAACCAGCCAAGAGTAGAAGGAGAGAGGTTTTGGTCTGAGAGTTTGTTAAGAAGGATGGGATGAGACACAGTATCAAAGGCTTTAGAGAGATCAAGGAATAGACAGAAGATGAGGAGTTTGTTGTCCCTAGCTTCTGCGACCATTTGAGTAAAGGATAGTAAGGCAGTTGAGGTACTGTGTTTAAGATGGAAACTATGTTGCGAGGGGGTGAGGAGATTTTTGTGAATGAGACAGGACAGTAGTTGAGTATGTATGTATATAGAAAGATCTTAGAGAGCAGTGAGAGAATAGTGATTGGTCTATAGTTAGAGGGTTCAACAGAGTTGCCACCTTTGTGCAGAGGAGTACTATAGAAGGATTTCCATATTTCCGGTACGGTAGATTCCTGAATGGAGTGGGTGATTAAGATAGATATAGGGTATGCAATAGAGTCAGCAGCAATTTTTAGAAATTGAGAGAGGAGTTTATCAGTGGACAGAGAGCATGGTTTTAGTTTAAGAAGCAGAGATTTGATATATTTAATAGAAACAGGTCGCAAGATAAAAGGCTGAGAGACAGAGGAGCCTAGATGTTTAGGGGGAGGTGAGGGTGGCACAGAAGAGTTGGGATGAGCAGAGTTACCAGAGGGTAGGAGTTTAAAGATGCTGTCTATGAAGTGTTGAGTAAGTCTGCAGTTTCAGAGGGAGAGTGATAGGAGAAAGGGTTAGGGATGGTAGAAGAAACAGTTTGGAGCAGGGAGTTGATAGTACTCTAGAATTGTAGGGGTCATTTGGGTAAGATCTTTAAAATTTAGTGAAATACTGTCATTTATCCAAAATAATAAGTTTTTTACACACTTTCTGAGATGCTTATAACCTTGGAGAAATGTGGGAGTTTTAGTGGTTTGCCATTTTTTCCATAAAGTATCTCTTTCATGTATCAAAGCATGAGTAGCTTGGGAGAGCCAGGGTGCAAAATTAGATTTGATTCTGATTTTGTGAGTTGGGGCAAGAGAGTTTAGGACATCAAGGAAAATGTGGTTGAATTAGTAACAGCATCATTGAGGAGGACAGTTTTTAGGAAAGACCAGTTGATGGCAGAGAGTCTATAGTTAAAGGTTTCAGGGGGAAAGTTAGTCAGTTTCCTACAATCTCTGTAGAGATGGGGCTTAGAGAGGTGAGGAGAGTGCCTTAAGATAGAGGTGGGAGAATGGTCACTAATAGAGTCAGGGAAGGTAGAAGGGTTACAATAGTTGTTTAGAGAGTTGGTCAAGATTCAGTCAATTGTGGAACCAGTAGCATTTTTACTGTAGTGTGTAGGGGTAGTGATCACTTGTGAGAATCCATACAGGTTTATGAAATGTTGGGGTGAGTCACCAATAAGGGAGTTCCAATCTATATTAACATCTCCAAGAATGATGGTTTCATAGGGGATGGAGGGGTTTATCCAGGAGAGTATATGCTCAAGGATAGGGATGTTTTTCCTGGGGGGATATAGATAGAGGCAATAGAAAGCTTCCTATAGCTATTGATGTGGCAGTCTAGGAGCAGTAGTTCAGCAGGGGAGAAACTAGGCAGGGTAATGTCTATAGGTGTTAGTGTCAGTGAAACAGAGTACAAGATAGGTCACCCAAAAAGGTGGTGGGGTGGCTATCAGACCTATATATGTTTTATTGAGGTGGGAGAAATTCAGAAAAATTGATATGAGGTTTTAGCCAGGTTTCCGATAGGGCCAGGATGTGAGGTTTGTGTTTGGCCAACCATGCGTGAAGTTCGGACATTTTGTTATTTAGGCTTTGGACGTTCATTGCAGAGATAGAGAGATGTTTGGGGCTGGAGATATTTGAAGATGTTTTTGGGGGGATAGCAGATGAAGGTGAAGTGGGAGTGGAGAGAGAGGAGGGACCAAGATTGGGATGGATGTCACCAGAAACCAGAAGAGCAAAGACAAGATGGAAAAGGTGAGGGTGGTCAGTAAGGGGAATGGGGTACTTGAGTTTGGGCTTAGGAGTAAGAGCCGGGTAGGCCACGAGTTTAAATTTAAGACATTGAAAGGGTGAGGGACAGAAAAGAGAAGGGGCTATAGTCAGTGGAGCTTGGTTATATGTTGGAAGAGGTCTGGGAAAGGGAAAGGTGGGGGAAGAGGGGAAGATATGGAGCTCAGTGTGGTAGGACATGCTTAGGGCTATTGAGATTAGAAGTGGGAGAAATAGCAGTAAGGATAGCATTGTGTGATGGAAGAAGGAGGGGAAGAGTTATAGGGAAAAATATGAAGAAATATATTAGGGAAAGGTGGTGGCTAGAAATAAGCGGTGTGAGGGAAGGAACAGTATCGATGGGTGGAAATAGTGAGTATGTGAGGAGATAGTAGGTGTGCTAGGGAGTGAAAGAGTTAAGTGTGAGAGAGAAAAACCACAGTCGAGGCAGCCCAAGGTGGGTGGGGAAAAGGGGAAGATTGGTGACAAGGTGGGAAGAGTGATAGGGTGAGAGCACAAGTTACAGTGGTGGGAGGGGGCTGTGGGATTGACTAGACAATGAGGTGAAAGTATAAATTTGAGGATACTTGGTGTGGGTGGGATTCAGGGGTGGGAGGAGAGTGGAGCGGGCAGAACCACACCACACCACACCACAGGTAAGTTTAATGTAAGGGCCTAAAACTTGCACTCAGCAGTTTAAGGGTCTATATTACATGATCGAATGATTAGGTGATTGAACACCTAGACATCAACCATGTAATATCGAAAGCAAAAAACACTGAATGGCCAATTTAATGCAGGAAAAGATTTCCCTTGGTCGTTCTCTGGATTTTGCTGTTATTTCCACTGTGGAGACATCTTGGAGTTGGTATATTTAGTTGGGGGGTGTGGGGGGGCACAGCCCCCCATGTCAGGGAGTGTGGGGGGTGTAGCCCCCACTTAGTTTGGCTGTAAAGTTATTTATTTGTTTTTTTTTTTTTGTGGCCGATGGTAACATTTCCTGGCGGTGTTTGCTATTTTGCAATTCAATATTACGTGGTCAGTGTTTAGGTGTTCAATCACCTAATCATTCGATCACGTAATATAGACCCACAGTTAATGTTACTTACTTTTTTCATGGCAAGAGCCTTCCTTCTTCAGTTAAGGCACATTTTACTAGAGCTGTGGCTTCTTTGGCTGCTTTTTCCAAGGGCTTAGATACTAATTCTGTTCTTGAAGCAGCTACCTGGACTTCTGTGCATACCTTTCCCAAGTGTTACAAGATGAATGGTATCTTTAGAGCTAGGGCTGGTTTTGCTAGTGCTGTTCTTCATGATTTATTAGGGGGCTCTTCTGCACCTTCCCCCTCCCAAGTTTCCTCTTGAGCTTTGGCATATCTATGTTTCTTAAGAGGGCATACCCAGTTGACTTGCTTAATGAACTTATAGATGAGGTCACAGAGAAAAGAAGAATAGGTCATTTTAAGCCCATAGTTGGAGTTTATATTCCAAACAACGACTCGTTAAACACAGAAATCAGAGGGCCAGGCGAGCAACAGACCCCTTTCCTTAAATCTTTGGTTGTCACATACAGTTCTGATTTTCATAGTCTCAAGTCGATTTTTTATAAAAATTAAGCTAAGAAAAAACAGTCTCTTGCACCAAAGTCCTCTGTACGTAGCAGATCCACGAATATCCAAAAACAAGCAAACAGAGGACAACCACGTCAATAAAAGTACCAAAAAACTTTATTTCCACAGATGAGCGCTTTCAGGCCATATGCCCTTCATCAGATAACACACAGTATAAAACCTCACATATTTAAAATAAATATCAGCCTATCACATTTCAATAAAAAGCCCTCCTTTTCTTTGGGATGGGTTTTAAAGGTATATACCCATTAATACCAGGAGACCTATCTGCTCCTAATCGCACTATCCACCTGGTTTCAGCACATTCAGTTTAATTTACCAAATTGCCCCCCCCTGGTGTTTGGAATCACAACCTGTATCACCATAAATAGAAATGAATGTGTAGGGTTATCCTTCACATGTAATGCCAAAGCATTACGCTCATTACCAAGTCTAATATCTGATAAATGTTTGTAAATTCTGGTCTTAAACATATTATTGGTTTTCCCTACATAGTAAGTTTCACATCCTTGACATACAGCTATATATACCAAATTCTTAGTTTTACAGTCAGCATATCCTTCAAAAACATATTGTTTATTTGTCCTGGGATGTACAAATATTTGAGATTGCAATATGAAGTGACAAGCCTTACATTGATAACATGGGAAGGTACCTTTACTATTAATCTTAATATTTCTCTTATTACTGGGTTCCTTACATAATATATCTTTTAGATTCTTATTCCTCCTAAAAATAAATTTCGGAGCATTCCCTATTTGTGTCTTAAGCTCTGGGTCAGTGTATAATATTTGCCAGTGTTGTTTAATGATATCACAAATTTTGCCCACGTCACTGCTATAAGTGAGGACCATTTTGATGCCCTCACTATCATTTCCCTTGGTAAATATTTTGTTTTTATTTTTCTTTACCCCTTCATGCATCCTTCTATTCATTTCCAGGATATGCAGTGATGATAACAAATTTAATGAGGAAGTGGAATGCTTCCAACGGAATCTAATAGGTAGAAGGTATAAATCTGATAGGACTAGCTCCCTAATAGATCATAGTAAAATGAAGAGGAAGAATACAGCTAAACCATGGATGAATAGAAGGATGCATGAAGGGGTAAAGAAAAATAAAAACAAAATATTTACCAAGGAAAATGATAGTGAGAACATCAAAATGGTCCTCACTTATAGCAGTGACGTGGGCAAAATTTGTGATATCATTAAACGACACTGGCAAATATTATACACTGACCCAGAGCTTAAGACACAAATAGGGAATGCTCCGAAATTTATTTTTAGGAGGAATAAGAATCTAAAAGATATATTATGTAAGGAACCCAGTAATAAGAGAAATATTAAGATTAATAGTAAAGGTACCTTCCCATGTTATCAGTGTAAGGCTTGTCACTTCATATTGCAATCTCAAATATTTGTACATACCAGGACAAATAAACAATATGTTTTTGAAGGATATGCTGATTGTAAAACTAAGAATTTGGTATATATAGCTGTATGTCAAGGATGTGAAACTTACTATGCAGGGAAAACCAATAATATGTTTAAGACCAGAATTTACAAACATTTATCAGATATTAGACTTGGTAATGAGCGTAATGCTTTGGCATTACATATGAAGGATAACCCTACACATTCATTTCTATTTATGGTGATACAGGTTGTGATTCCAAACACCGGGGGGGGCAATTTGGTAAATGAAACTGAATGCGCTGAAACCAGGTGGATAGTGCAATTAGGAGCAGATAGGTCTCCTGGTATTAATGGGTATATACCTTTAAAACCCATCCTAAAGAAAAGGAGGGCTTTTTATTGAAATGTGATAGGTTGATATTTATTTTAAATATGTGAGGTTTTATACTGTGTGTTATCTGATGAAGGGCATATGGCCTGAAAGCGCTCATCTGTGGAAATAAAGTTTTTTGGTACTTTTATCGACGTGGTTGTCCTCTGTTTGCTTGTTTTTATAAAAATTGGGATATTCTAATGGAACACACAGATATCAGATCTTATTTAGGTGACAAACCAGTAATAACATATAAGAAAGGTAGGAATTTAAAGGATCTCCTTAGGAACAGGCATGTTTACAATACAACAGGCCGCCTGGGTACCTACAAGTGTGGGTCTTGCAATTGGTGTCACAAGGTCAAAATGGGTGTTACATTTACCATACACAATATGGATTTTAGTATTAAGGGGAGATACAATTGTTCCTCTAAGGCAGTTGTCTATGTGGCCACATGTGACCATCGTCCTGTGTTCTACATAGGCAAAACGGAAAGAAAACTTTCTACTAGAATCAATGAACATGATTATGCCATAAGAATGAACAACTTAAATAATGCTTTAGCTAGGCATATTCATGACAGTATTAACCACAATTTTAGGTTCACAGCTATAGACCACGTGAAAATTAGTGACAAAAAACCTTGGGGGCTGTTGCTAGAATTAAAGGAACTTAGGTGGCAGATTTTATTACATGCAGATAAATGGCCTGGCATCAATGACAGGACTTCCATCACTCCTGCCTTAAAATTAAACGCCCTTGAAAGGAACAAAATAGCATAAAGGAAAATGTCTTGATGGATGCATTAGCAATTTCTTAACAATTTCTCAACAATTTTTCTTAAAGTACAAACAGCTGAATTTCAGTTGAATGTTTTTTAGAACTGTTTATTTTTGATTTTAATTTAAAAGTATGTTTTCAACATGTTGCACTTTTAACATACATTCAAGAGCAGAAATAGAGACTTAAGGGTCAATCATTTTCTTTTTCCCTGTTAACAATTAGCTAGCAGTTTTTCCTTGTGCCCAATTGGAATGATTTGATCAGTATTTAAATGCTCATTTGATGTTTTACCTTTATCTGATGAAGTTTACACTGTTTAAATGAAAGCACTTACAATCTGTGTTCTACTTATTTTTATTTACATTAAAAAGCCTTGCGTTTGGTGCTTTTTGGAACTCTATCTGCCAGTTTGTTTATTTCCTTCGTACAGTCTTAACATAACTGTAGATATCCTTGCCTTCACTACTGCAGTAATAGCTCCCTCCCCCATCACCCTAATCTTTTGCCTTCCTGGATGTACAGGTTTACCTCCTGGGTTTCTTGGACTGTGTTCCTACTGGGGCATTCAGTTCTGATTATGGTAGGCCTAAACTTCACCTTTATGCCCTACGCTACACAAGGAATGTTTGGGTGACATATTCAGCATACCTTTTAAAAGCAAAGAGTAGTCTTTGTTAGACTGACCAGACATTTGGACTTTCACAGCAGGGAATCCCATCTGTTAAGAATACTGCAGCAGTGAAGGCAAGGACATCTACCATTATGGTAAGATTTTACACAACTACTTTCACAGCTTTCCATTTTCTTTGTGTTCCTGTAAATGTGGATTTGGTATATATACATTTATGGGTGTGGGGGACAAACCCAACGTATGGGGGGGGGGGTCAGGAGAAAATACTTACATTTAATTTTTTATTGGGTTACATTTCTTACTAGTTGTGCTGGGCAAATTAGTCCCTCACTGAGTTGTAACTCAAGTAGTCACTGTCATCTTTTTTTTTTTCATAGTATTTTTCCTATTGCAATTTATGGGAAAATAGATCTGACTTGGTTTGCTTACTTTTGTGAAGATGATGTCATCAAATTATAGCTATATTTTAATACTTCCATTTTGCAAAATATATTTGTTTTTATTCCTTCCCCTTTTTAAGGTTCAGGTTTAGAAAGCATGGATGGACAGACAGACCTCAGTAGATCTAGATTTCACTCAACCTGTCCATTTAAAGTTTACTTTGCAATCCTTGGATCACTTTTAATATCTGGTACTGTACACTCTGCAACAGTCTGACATCCTTCATGTAATAATATGAAATATGAACAGGTGTGATGCTTTCAGGCTATGCATTTCTGATTAAATCCATATACTACCTGGCCTTAAGCCTTCTGTCAATATCATTTATAAGTTCATAGGTTGTTACTAGACTATCAACCCAAGAGCCATTTTAAGCCTAGCCAGACTTATCCCAAATTTATCAAAATATAGCTGATGTGTCAGTAACCCAAGGAATTTTATGGTTATGATATAGGCGTGTAGGCTTCTACATATCATGCGTTCATAAGCTGTCACTGCCTATTAGGGACAAAGGTGCCAAAGCAGGGGTAAATTTGCAATTTCCCATCCACTGGTCCATGTTACATTTGAATAAGATTAGGGAAGCTTTTCTTCACATGGATGGTAAGCCTCTTCCAGACAAGGGCTAATCTTTGAGAAACGTACCTGTAATGCTTTTCCAGATCCCTGACCAGGGGATCTACTTTTAGATATGTATTATCAATGTAGTAATTTCCAAAAGTGGCCATCATTCTAAAGGGTATGTTATACATTTTTGTCATATTGAGTTATAGTCCATTTGAAGCATTGTTTTGAAAAATGCATTCATCTGATTTCATGTATTAGCTTTAGAGTATTCTAGTAGATAAAGTAAACTCATAAACTACACTCCAGGTGTTGCAGATTCAATTGAATGAATCCATTTTTTATTAATTTTATTCATTTTGCATTACAGGGGACTCAGCTCATTTTCAATGCTGCCAAAGAATTGGGACAGCTGTCTAAGTTAAAGGTAAGAGTTTTTTTGCTTTAAATTTTCAAAAAAAACCCCCCAATATATATATATATATATATATATATATATATATATATATATATATATATATGTGTTCATACATTCTACAAAGTTAGTGTTACTACCACGCAATATGCTAGTCAAATGTTGCATCTGGATACAACATATAACATATAGTAACTAAACCAAATAAACCATCACTCATAAACACTAACTTTGTACATACTTCTCATTACAAACTTTACTTCATGCACCATGTGGCTTTTTGTTTGTATTGATCATACAAACTAAAGTGTTACAAGTAATTTTAAGTTTATTTTGTAGCCTACTCCCAGATTGCATTTTACTATGATTGCCATTGGAGTGATATACTACAATAGAATGACGCACTTCCCTGCCATTTACTCCTGGGCAGGAAATATTTTCAAACTGTTAAATAGTGGTTTGAGAAAGTATTCTTCCATATAATTTTTGCAGTATTTCTTACATAAAGGAAAGTACAAAAGCTCAAGAGGAATCCTGTGAGGAGGAAGGCACTGAAGAGCCCTCTAAAAACCCATGTAGGATAGCCCTGGCAAAGCCAGCTCTTGCTTTTGAAACAACATCCAACTTGTAATGTTTAGTGAAGGTATGGACAGAAGTCCAAGTAGCAGCTTCAAGAATGGAATTGGTATCCAGTCCTTTGAAAAAGGCACCAGAAGAAGCAACAGATCTGGTAGAATGAGCCTTTACAGAAGAGGAAAGACATTTACCATGAAAGGAATAACAAAAAGAAATGGCCTTAGAAATCCAGGAAGAGATGGTTTGTTTAGAAACTGCCAAACCCAATGACCTGGGATGAAAGGAAACAAAAAGCTGCTCAGATTTGTGAATGGCCTTAGCCTTACCCAGATAATATCTGAGTTGCCTATACAAATGCAAGGTGTGAAGAAGCTTCTCGCTAGCACACTGTTGAAAAGGAAAAAAGAGGGTTATTTAATAGAGTGATTAAGTAACAACTCATTTACCACCTTGGCCACAAAAGAAGGATTAGTATGAAGAGACAGCCTGTCCCTTTGGAAAACTAAGAAAGGCAGAACGACCCTAAAAACCTGAAGCTTAGATACTCTTTTAGCTGAGGTAAGGGCCAAAAGAAGAACAGTCTTCCAAGTACAATGTTGCAAGGAAGCTGAAGCAGCAGGCTCAAAGGGAACCTGAGTCAATTTTTCAAGAACAAAACAAAGGTCCCAGGAATGTGGAATAGGCTTCCTGGGAGGCTTGTTATGAAGGATGCCCTTAAGAAATTGTTTGATCTCAAACCTAGAGGCTAGAGGAGGAGTCCAGGGCAGACAGGCAGAAATAAATGAGAGATGAGCTTTAACTGAAGAATATGCTAACCCAACATGGAGCAATTCACACAAATGAGACAGAATCAGAGGGATCCCCACTGAAAAGGGATCCTAGTTATGATTGAGGCATCATATAGAAAATCCCTTCCATCTGGACAAATACAATTTCTTAGTAGTGGGCTTCCTGGCATTCTGCAGAAACCAAATCACCTCCTCAGAAAAGAGGTACCTAAAAGGGATCAAACCCCTATCACACTCAGCATCACGTGAAGAGTGGACAAATGAGGATGGATAAGAAACCCCTTTGTCATGTGTGAGAAAGTCCACCTGGTGAGGTAACTTGTGGGGATTGCCCCTAGCTAAGTGAAAAAGAAGGGAGAACCACTGCTGTCTGGGCCATAAGGGAGTCACCAACAATATTTTGGGGGAGTCTTGCTTGATCTTGTGCAGGACTCTCAGAATCAGTGGAAGAGGTAGAGAAGCATCTCCTTCCAAGGAAAAGATCGAGCATCTACCTTCCAAGCCAGAGGACTTAGGACTGTGGAACAGGAGAGAAAGTTTTCTGTTCAAAGGTGAGATAAAAAGATATATCTGAGGAATGTCTGAATGATGGGTAATGTCCAGAAACATATTTCTGTGAAGAATCCATTCATGAGCCTGTGTGCTGGACCTGCTCAAAGAGTCTGCCACAATATTTTGCTCTGAAGAAACGTAGACTGTCTGAAGAGTCACTTGATACTGGACAGCTAGATCCCAAACCTGAACAGCGAGCCTGAAGAGAAGGAAGAGTGTGCCCCCACCTCCTTGCTTGTTTACATACCACATCACTGTGATATTGTCTGTGAAAACTTTCAGGTGTTCTGGAAGAAAGAGGATATGAAAAGCCTAAAGTACTAAAAGGAGAGCTGTCACCTCCTTGATGTTGATATGATCTGATCTTTGATGAAGAGGCCAGAGACCCTGGACCTTAAGAGAACTAAAATAATCTCCCCATCCCCTGTCCCAGGCATCTGAAAAGAGCTCTTGGCATGGGACTGGAGGTTGGAGAGGAAGTCCTGGATTGAGAGAAAATTGATGAATCCTCCACTGAAACTCAAGTTTGAGACAGAGAAGCAATGGAACTAGGAAATCTAACTGATGATAGTGTTGAAGACACACTGATTTGAGGTACCACTGAAGTTTTCTTATATGAAGCCTGGCCAGAACAACATAGGAATGGTGGAAGCCATAAACCAGATAAAATCCACAGCTGTGACTACATCCAGAGGAAGAAGAGAATGAAAAATGGCAATCACAGAGACAGTCTTGGGGGGAGGCAGGGATGCCAGCATGGGAATGGTCTTGATCCTGCAACTGAGAAAAAAATTATCCTAAGAAGGAACCAGTACTGATTTTTCAAAGTTTATCATGAAACCCAGGCTTTGTAACAGGTAAACAGAAAACTGGATGTCCTGAATCAGGACCACAGGGGATGAAGCCTGAATTATCAGGTGTCTAGATAAGGAAAGATCTGAACCCTCCCTCATTTTGCAAAAGGCAATGACAGGAGCTAGTCATTTGGTGAATACCCTTGGGACAATAGAGAGGCCAATGGGCAAAGCAGTGAATTTGAAATGCAAGGAAGAAACAGAGCAATGCAAAAACTTCCTGAAAAGGGGCAGATAGGTATGTGAAGGTAGACATCCTTGAGGTTCAGAGATACTAGAAAAGTTTGGGGAAGAAGAATAACAAGGTTTGAAGGGACAACATCCAAAAGGAGAGGACCTTTGGAAAGGTCTTGTTCTAAGAAAGGTCCAGAATGGGTCTCCAGATTTTTTCCTTCTTGGGAACCAGAAGCATTCTGGAAGAAAAAAATGTCTGTACCTGGGTAGGGGACACAACTTGAATGGTGCCCTGGTCCAGAAGAGCATCAAGCACTTCTGGAAAGAAAGAAAGTTGCACCTGAGGAGGTTGTGGGATTCCCCAAAAGGGAGGAAGAGATTTACCAATGTGAAATACCCTGGTGGATGATGGCCAAAACCCAACAATCTTGTGTGACCCTTAACCAATTTGGAAGGGACAAGGTAACCTCGCCGATGGAAGAGAGAAGCAAACTGTTGGATGGAAACTGGTTTGTCCTGAAAAGGAGGCTTCTGAGAAATAGGGATCTGAGTAGACTTAGCTGGAGGTACACACCTAGATCCTTTTTACCTTTGTGTGGAGAGTGTGACTGTCTACAAACAAAAGCAGATTTGGAGGGATAATTCCTCTGAAACTTGGGGATAGGAGAAGCAAAAATATGTTTCAGCTCCTGCAAGACCTTTCCTTTGTCCTTGCCCTAGATGGACTTAAAAAGATCAACGTTTTTTACCATCAAGAGGAGCATCCAATAATTTGGCTTTAATATCATCAGGTAAATGCTGAAGACAAAACCAAGAATAACACCTCAAAACCAACTGAAGCAGCCCTAGAAGAATCATCAGCTGCATCATAACTACACTTAGTGTGCTGAGCCACTTGAGAGATAGAACCTAGCAAAGAAAGGTCCAAACCCTTCCCATCAGAATTAGGAAGGTCAGTAACTACTTGAGAAGCTTGGGAAATAAAGGCTAAAACATATCTAGCCATATGAGTGTAGCAATTGATGGCTCAAAAAGCCAAGGTAGCAGTATGAACCTTTTTGACCAGACGTTCCATGGCTCTGCTGTCTTTGTCTGCATAGGATGATATGAGGTTACTAGGCTAATGGCCCTAGGGTCCTTACAAGCTTGGCCAAGTACAACCCCTGTTCCCAAGAATATCAAGGTATTAAGCAGAACTAAGTCAACAAATACTGCCCCTGTCCAAGCGGGACACACCTGAAACTCCCAGAGTTAATTAGCGGTTTCTCATTCAGTCATCCAAATTACACTTAAATAGGGCCAGCGGATGACTTTGCTCACCTGAAATGGAATTTTGTTCCAGAGGAGAGGTAACCTCTGTGAGACACATGTGTCTTGCCAATAAATCCTGTTGATGTCACATACTAGATTGAAATAGATAGTTTCCCAGAGAACGTGCATCTTAAACCATTTGATTTACAAATGTGCAGCATTGCCATTAGAGCAGGATCTAAGATTGCTTTATATGCAAGGCAGAGGTCACCTATGAATCATCTGTAAGACACAAAGTATAGTAACAGTGATTTCAGTCTGTCAATATATGACACATGTTGAAGACCCTAAATTTTCTTTGTAAGAAACCTTTGAGGTCTTTCCAGTTGCTGCAGGTACCTCGTGTAGAATAGTGTGTTTGTGTGTGTTGTACTTTTAAGAAGCATTTCAAGGACAGCATGTACATATAAGTAGCAAGCATGTGCTAGCTTCAGTGCCATTCTGAGATTGCAACCAGAGAGTGAGCATATATGAGTGGAATAGCTAGTTTGTTTATATGTTTATCTAAGCTAAAGTTATTAAGCATCAATCCTGATGTCTTTGTACACAATAAAGCTGCTTGAACAGAACCCATGTTTTATCCTGACCAGACTAGCAACATGGAGCCAAAACCAGGGTTCCAGAGACTGCTTTTCAGAGCTACGAGGTGCAGAGTTAACAGTGAAGGTAAACTAAGAGAACCAAACACACAAAAAGCCAAGAAATGAACCAAAAGTAATGAAAAATTGCACAAATGATTTATTTATTAAAAAAGATCAAACGTAATATTACAAGGGCACAAACTGCATTATTAGGCAATCGGGAGGAACAAAAACTTTATTAATTAAACAAAATATTTAAAATTAAGATATTTGACAAAACGATTATCAGAAAAGCAAATAAGGGGTTTGGAATTACTTCAGAATTGTAAAACAAGCATGTTTAGAGTAAAACGAGCACAAGAAAAGTATAATGGGCATGGAAAAAGATAAAACAAGCAAAACAAATATAATAAAGGGCAAAAAGGGCACATTAACTCATTGCACCCGAGTGACACCTCCAGGAGCATCTGCACTTTACTCCTACTGATGCCTCAAGGCATCAGATATTGCTTGTTCATGTTTGCATCAATAATTGCAAAACCATGCTATGTACAAGGTTTTAGAAGACTTCATCTTAAAGCTTACACAATGGCAAACTCAACTGCATTAATATTTGACCTCTGTCTAGTGCAGATAAATACATATTAACTGTTGTTTTATGATATTAATATATATATATATATATATATTTTTTTTTTTTACATTTTTCTAAATATCTCAACAACCAAGTAACACAGGCAGAACTCCTTAGTCTAATATGAAAGCTCCCAGCTAGATGGATAAAATGCTGCTAACAGTATGTGTGTAACTTGAGTGGTTGCTGAGATATTGTAAGTTATTTACAAAATATTACAAATATAATAGTTACTTTGACTTATAAAATTTAGTTTAAGACCTAGAACCTAAATAATACTACCACTAAAAAATAGTTTGTGCTTTAGAGTTTGCCATTTATACTTCTTTCATAATCCCTATGGTTCCAGTGATATGAACATTTGTTTGAAATGTGAGGGCATATTTTGATTCTGTCAGAAGGCTTAGGCTCCACCCATTGGAAGTTACAGTGCAAACTTCCTGAGCTCCACTGGAATGAATGAGTTAAGCATAAATAAAGGAAGGCAACTGCATGTTTTTTTGGCAAGATACTGTGTTTTGGCATAAACTACTATTTTTCACTGATTGAAGCTATTCAGGGCATAACTAGAGTTATTTGAAGTACCTCAAAGTGTGTAACAGTGTTTACAATGAGTGCTTATTACTGTGCATTTATTCCGAAGAGTTTATTTGTGTGCAAAGTGCAACTATTTTGTAAAGCACAGTCAAAATCCAGCCATTTTGAAAAAAAGTTTCTTGTGCTGGGTGTGTCTGTTCACAAAGTACTACCATTACAGAGTGTTTCTTGCACTGTACAGTTATTTAGCAAAGTACAGCCATTTTGGGAAAGTTTAGGTGTGCTGTGTACTGTTTATTCACAAACAGCAGTTACTTCGAAATGTTTTTTACTCTGAGCTTCTTCTGCCCAGTTTATTCGCACAGTACAGTAATTTTGAAATGTTTCTTACACTGATAAGAGGTGATTTCTTACAGTACATTGATTTCAAGAGTATTCTTGTGCCAGGAGACTTATTTGCAAAGTTCAGTTATTCAGCGGCTTGTTGTGCTATTGGGCATAGTTACAAATACTGGCATAAATCTCTGGCACATGTGTGTGTGTGTGCATGTTCATACAGTTACAAGTGGACTTGGGTTGCATTGTGTTTTACTATAATTTGTTGGCATGGCAGATGAATTTCGAAAAACCATCACCACTTGTGTTTGATCATAGTATTGCAGAGAATATGTGAGCAAGAGTATGATATTTTTATACAAGCAGCTTATTCTGACAAAGATGCATGCACCAGGGCATTCATATTGCTAAACTTTCTGGGTCAGAGGCCATTGAAAGAGAGTGTTCATTTTTGTATGCACCAGCAGTATATGAAGGAGAAGGGGAAAACTGTCATACTGTTGTACAGGCTGAATTAAGGGAAAACCCTGAGTGTTTTAAATGCAGGTTCAGGGAAATGTGTAACCCCCAGACAAATTTTACATTAGAGAGACATTTGTCTTACACAAGAGATCAAAAGCAAGGAGAAACTTTTGCAACTTATTTTACTGACCTGAGAAGCAAAAGTAAAATGTGTAGGATTGATGATTCAAAAGATGAGTTAATAAAAGACAGGCTTGTGTGTAGTATTAGTAGTGCTTCAGTGAGAAAAAATTTGCTTCATGACAGTGATTTAATGCTGTGCAAAGTTACTGAGATTTGTCAAATCCATAAAGTTACAGAAAAGCACACAAGTATGCTTGCAAGTGATAAGAACATAGTTTCAATAGGCTCCAGAGCAAATGTAGATAGCATGCAACACGTGACTAGTAAAAGCAGGCCTAAGCACATGGCAGCTATAACCCCTGCGAGTGTGGCAGGTAAAACCCATAGTTTTCCAGTAAGTTCTAAGACTAGTTCAGTGAGAAGGACATGCTAAGTGCAGTACAAGGGTAAGTCAGCAAAACTCAAATCAAGCTTTATTGTTAACTTTTGCATTTGTGGTGCCAGTCATGAGTCTAAAAGGGAAAAGTGCTTAACATTTGGTCAACAATGCTACAAGTATAAAAATTGGAACCATTTTCAAAAGTTTTGTAAATCAAGTAAACCTCATACAGTTATAAAGAAAGGTCACTCAAAAAGCAAGTTAATCATATAGAGAGCTGCAACCCTACTTTCTATGTAGATGCTGTATCAGTAATTGGTGAAAAGGTTGATGCAGTAAATATGTTGGCAAAGAGTGATGTGTTTTGTACTGTCCAGATCTATGGTAAATCCATCAAGCTCAATGTAGACACTGGTTCAAAGTGTAGTGTTACGTCAGCAGACACATTTTCTAAGGTGAGAGCTGGTGAACAACTTAATGTGGTCAGTTGTGTGAAACTTGCTTATGGAGGTGAAGAAATTCAAACTGAAGGCTCAGTAGTGCTTTCATGTTATTTAGCTAGGAACTGCTACAGCCTACTAATGTATGTAGTCCGAAGACCTGCACAGTCATTATTGGGTCTCAGAGATAGACTGAGAATGAATCTGCTTTCCTTTACCAGAGAACTTCATCATATAAGAACATATCCTAATTCCAATTTTACTGAAGCTATTTTCTCAGAGTATGCTGATGTTTTCGATGACAAGTTAAGCAAACTTCCAGTTGTGTATTATATGAAGTTAGACCCAGAGGTCAGTCCAGTGGACAAACCAGCATGAAAAGTTCTGATAGCTATGCAGAATAAAGTCAAAGCTCAGCTAGATAAAATGGTGCAGCAAGGTGTAATTTGTCCAGTTACAGAACCAACTGAATGGGTGTTGTCCATGGTAGCAGCCCACAAAAAAGGCTCAGATGAAGCCAGAATATGCATTGACCCAAGAAATTTGAGCAAAGCATTAAAGAGACCGCATTGTCCTATATGTACAGTCGAGGAAGTTGCAGCCCTAATACCCAATGCCACTGTTTTTTTCTGTCTTGGATGCAAAACGTTGATTTGGCAAGTGATACATCAGGCAGATCTTCACTACTGAATGCTTTCAGTACCCCATTTGGAAGATGTAGATTCCTCAGGATGCCATTTGGAATAAATTCTGCAAGTGAAGTCTTTCAGTGTGCAATGGAGCAAATTACTTCAGGTTATCCTTGGCCATAATAGTAGATGATTTATTCGTTGAGGGCAATGGTGACTCAGAGCATGACTGAAACCTTAAGAGAGTTCTAAACAGAGCACATGAAGTGAACTTGAAGCTCAGTCCCTTGAAGTGCAAATTTAGACTACCAGAAGTTACATAAGTAGGTCATTTATTTACTAGTACTGGCTTGCAACCAGACACATCCATGCAAGCAGCCATTCTTGAGATGCCAGCACCAGATAATGTTCAAGCTTTACAACATTTTCTTAGTATGGTCAATTATTTGTGGAAGTTTACACCAGACTTCAGTCGACAGTGCCTTTGAGAGAGCTGACACGCAAAAATGTGACATTGTCTTGGTTGGAATAGCACCAGAGAGCATTTGAAGACCTTAAGCAGAAAATTGGTCACCCCACCTACATTAAGATACTATCATGGTAATAAACCAGTAACTCTTTCCTGTGATGCCTCAAAATGTGGTCTTGGCGCAGTTAATCTTCAAGAAGGCAGACCAGTAGCCTGTACATCTAGATCTCTTACTCAAAGTGAAATGCAATATGCTCAAATTGAGAAAGAACTTTTGGCAATAGTATTTTCATGTTCAGAATTTCATGATTATATTGATGGCCGTGCTATTCAGATTGAAACTGCTCACCAACCTCCAGTCACTATTTTAAAAAAGCCTATGCATTCAGCTCCAGTGAGATTACAAAGAATGATGCTCAAATTGCAAAAGTACAACTTCAAAATGGTCTATACAAAAGGCAAACTTCTATATCTGGCTGGTACCTTATCCAGATTGCCCAGAAATGCAACAGAACAGTTTCATGTAGAGAATTTTGATTTTGATGTCATGGAAATGCATATTTTTCTACCACGAGACTTGATGAGCTGAGAGATCATACAAAGACTGATCCAGTTTTGCAAAAGCTCAACCACTACATTAATGTTGGATGGCTGTCAAAGCAATCTAGTGTACCACCTGAAGTGCAAACTTATTTTCCTTACACAGATCACATGCTGATGCAAGATGGGATTATTTTCAAAGATCCTAAAATTGTTGTTCCGGCTTCCTTACATTGTGAATATATCCAGATTTTGCATTGTGGTTACCCAGGTTCCAAATCTATCAAAAAAGGATGAGAGAACTAGTATTTTGGCCTTCTCTGCAAAAGATATTAATAAAGTACTTTCTTCTTGTTCAGTATGCACTAGTACTAAACTGCATTTGCAAAAAGAACCACTTCAGCTAAGTCAAGATCCTGAACTACCTTGGTCAACAGTAGCAACTGATATATTTGAGTGGAACAATCAGCATTCCTTAGTGTTAGTAGACTCTTATTCAAACTGGTTTGAGATCAATTTACTACCTAACCTAACATCCACTGCTGTTATCACCAAGTTAAAATGTCATTTCTCAGTCTGTGGTAGTCCACACAAAGTTATTTATGACAGTGGTACCCAATTTACCAGTCAGTTGTTTCAGAAATTGGCAAAAGCATGGGACTTTGTACATGTTACTAGTAGTCCAGAATACTCACAGTCAAATGGATTAGCTGAACATGCAGTACTGAGTGCAAAGCAATTACTAGAGAAGTCAAAGCATGATAATCCCAATGTCTTTTTGAATTTACTCAATCTCAGAAACATACCCCATGACAATATACTTGGCTCACTGGCTCAGAGACTTCTATCTAGGCAAACCAAAACAACATTGCCTATCAGTTCCAGTTTGTTGAGGCCTAAAGCAAAGAACAACAGAACAATCACAACCTAACTATTCAGAAAGCATTCCTTCCAGAAGTCCAGTTATGATAAACTGAGCAGATTTCTTCGTCCATTGAAAGAAGGAGAGACAGTGAGGATGCAACCGGCAAAAAGTTTCAAATGAATTGGTCAAGTAACAAGTATATGTGCCGAGCCAAAATCCTACTTCGCAGAATCTGAGTGTGTGAACTACAGGAGAAATCGCAGACATTTTCTTCCTGTATCAGAATTGAAATTGCAGCATTGTTCCTGTGATAATACAGACTCTAGATCTTAGAGCAATACAGAAAATGTTCCTTTTATGGAACGTGTCTTAACTTCTACTTCCATTCCTGATGATGTTCCTGATGTCCCCTAAGTTGAACATTTAGCAGAGACAGTCCTATTTGCTAGACCTAATTCTAATTTCTATGTCACACAATTTGGTCATATTTCCAGACCTAGTGTGAGATACACAGCAACCTGGACATAATTGTCTATATATATTTAGTTCTGTATAATTGCATGTCAAATAATTATTTGTTTCAATTGCATGTCAGTCAATGTTGTCAATATTGCATGACTCATTTCTCAAAGAGGGAGGATTTAGAATAGTGTGTGTGTGTGTGTGTGTGTGTGTGTGTGTGTGTGTGTGTGTGTGTGTGTGTGTGTGTGTGTGTGTGTGTATTGTACCTTTAAGGAGCATTTCACGGACAGCACATGAATATAAATAGCAAGCACATGCTAACTTCCGTGCAATTTTGAGAGTGCAGCCAGAGAGTGAGCATGTATGAGCATTATAACTAGTTTGTTTATAAATGTATCTAAGTTAAAGTTATTAAGCCTCAATCCTGATGTGTTTGAACACAATAAAGCTGCATAAACAGAACCCACAAATGTTTGTCTGTTTTATCCTAACCAAACGAGCGACAGCTGGTAAGGTACATACCAAAGGTAGTATTGTACTCTGTTTTTGGCCTGATGAGTGAGGAATACAGGAGTTTGTAGCTTCCTTTGTTCTGGATGGAATGTCCTTACTTATGAGGTGGGCGACATAGAAAGCCTTTCTTATAACTGTAGAGAGGTAGTGGTCAAAGGAAAGGTTGCTGTCAACCTGTGCGCCCAAATCTCTCACCACTGATTACTTACTTAGGGTGTGGTTATTAATGTGGTAATCTGCAGGGATGTCGCTCTTACTGAAGGGGATAATAATGCAGTTTTTTGCATTGAGTTTTAGTGCATGACTTTGGCACCAGTTATTTGTCTAAGTCCCTCTTGTAGGATATTGGCATTGTTTGCAGGAAACAGTTTAGCAGAAGGCAAAAACTTTGAAGGTTTGTCAGAACAGATAGACACTACATAAGGATCAGCAGAAGGACATTTATACAAAAATGTACAATCATCAGGCACCTTGTAAAATCTGTCAGGTTTCTTCTGGGCTGGAAACCTAAGAATCAGGGGTAATGAAGGCTGCTGAAAAGGTATCTAGGAGGGCAGCCAGAACTGGAGGAACAGAAGAGAGTTTGGGAGTTCGTAATACCTCTTGTGAATATCACAAACCTGAGAACAATCCCACTTGAAAAACTCCATCAACAAGAAACAGTGTCCCCAAAGGAGAGCTCTTCTAAAGGAGAATCTGGACTAATAGAATCTTCTTCTTCAGACCCATAATCCAAAGGAGAAGGGATCTGAGAAGGGTATACCAAGGACTCTTCCCCAAAATCCAGATCCTCATCAGATGACTCTTGCTTCCTAGGCCTCTTAAGAGAAGTGGATAACCAGCAAGTACAGAGACTCCTTGAGGAGTCATTAAAGCCATTAAAGCATTAAATAACCCGTGAATAAAATCCTGCCATTCACATTGGTTATCTTTAGCAGAAGTGGATGTGCTTGATTTTTTGTTTTTTTCTTTTGTGGGACATTTGCATGAAAAAGCCTAGGGGGGGGTCAGGCCCCTGCTAACACTCAACCAGTGTAGTAGGAGTCTCCTCCCAACCTAGAATCTGGGGAATTCCTCTCAGTCCCTCAGATATAATCAGCAGTGCTTCCCCTCAGTGTCGGAAGCAGACATTTGAAATGCCTCTGAGGACATGTCAGAAGTCAGATCCATGCACCGTCAAGAGAGATGTCAAGGGAAGCTGGACAGCAGCACAAGGAGGAGAGACAACTATGTGGGGTCTTAGGGACAGACGCTTAGCAATTAGAGCACTTGTGTATGGTAGTGAGAAGCACCTAAACAGAAGAGACACTGTTTGTGATGGTCTTTATGGGGAATTTGCCTCCCATACTGACATACTGCAGTGGTGGTGCTGCGGTAGCGTTGTCGCCTAACAGTTAGACGTTGCCCGTTCAATTCTCAGTTAGAGCGTCTTCTGTGTAGTGACATGCATGAATGGGCGTTCCTTCATTAAAGGTTGTGCTTTAGGCCCAGCAAGCCAGTACATAAAAGTCTACTGCCAATCATTAGCGGACCAGAGTTCCGCTGTGGTGATCCCTAGCCGGGAAAAGCCGAAAGACACAAACAAAACTGACATTTTCCCTTTCTGGGTGACATGTAAACTCACAACAACAAAAATAATATAGACGATAAGAAAGAACCCCCTAACAAGGCACTTATCTGAAAATGGCTTGGTAACCAGCACAGGCAAAGAGCATTCAGACCAATGTTCAATAATGGTGTTTGGACTGGAGGCAAAGAAGTTCTGAGGTATGTACGTCCGTATGTCACCTTTATGCCATACTGTTTGTGCAGAGAGCATACATGTGACGTATGACGTCTATAAATTCTAAAGTGTTTGGTATACTGGCTGGACGATGGGCTATCCTTGGCAGGAGATCCCTTACATAAGAAATACTGCAACAGTGATATGGAAGAACATCAAAAATAACTCTGATTAGCACCCTAATGAATGGCATAGCTTGTTCATGCTAGAGCAGTGATTTACTATCTCTCAAATTCATCAAGGGACATTTGATCACTTTGTGTGATCTTCTGCCTCATATGAAACACTTGTTCCATAAAGCAGTCACTAAATGCACTTTTCACTAGAATGACTTGCTATGTAAAAGAGTTGTCCATTTCTGAAAGTGTATAGTGATGTGACATTAAAATAACCCAAAAAAGAACAGCGGATTAGTTGATTTTCAGTCATATCTTTCTGTTCAATGTTCTATTTAATAAATATCTTCTTCTCTGTCTCATGTGAAAAGTATAGCATATCCCTTGGAAAAGTATAGATGACATAGTTTTGCTAGAGAAATTATGGGATCTGACACACGACATGCAATCACTGTTTTGATGGGCAATCATGTAACAGGACTTAACCAATACATTTATTTTGTTAGTGCATTTTAATGGTTGTGACCTAAAGTGAGCATGATTCAGCTTTGCTTCAGTGGCTAGAAAAAAGGTAAATATAGTTAAACTTCAAGGAAATCATGTCTGGCAGTTTTGTCAAGTTTGTTTTTCTCAGGTAAAGATCATCTCCAGTAAAAAAAAAAAAAAAAAAAAAAAAAAAAAGATATATATTTTAAAGTTTTAAACACTATGCAATAGACAAAAGAGTTGTCAGGGAAAGTTTAAGTAGAGTCTTCAGCAGTACAAGGTCATGAAACTATTTAACAGGCATGGTGGACTATCTGCTAAAGGGATTTTTTTTTTTTTTTTTAGAAAAAGAGGTGAGAAAGCACTATGTTTAAAATGATGATAAACAGTAGTAATGAAAGAAGTTATCTCAGGAAAAGGCTGCAGAAGATGGTGTGTCCTGGCAGTAAGTGTGCTGTGCACATAGTGATAATTAGCAGGTGTTGTGAACGGGGTGTTCTTAAAAAGACTCTGACTGGCCTTCATATCCTGTGCATGGACCATTCACTCACTTGGGGATAGAGTAGTGGTTATAGAGGTGATGCAGGTGGGCAGGATTAAGACCATACCAAAAAATCCCTCATGGGCTGCTGTATGACAACTTATAATACAGCCGACTATTTCCCATGAGGAAGACATCGGATGGCCAAAGTACAGGAAGACTTATTATTGGCAGACAACAAAGGCATAAAGAAAGAAAGGTTTATGGAAGTACATATGCAATGCAGAATGGTATTGTATTTTACAATGAAAATGTAAATAATTGCAATTATGTTTGTTTCATTAACACCTATTAAGAAAATTATGAGAGTTATAGTATCTGGCAAAGAATTAAGTATCGCAAAGTGTTGGTGAATGTGATCAAAAAGTCACATTATAATTTGTATTGTAATTCGACCGTGATATTAAATAAGTAACCCCAGTGGATTATGTCTCAAATCCAGTTACTGCAAAAATTACTAATACAAAGGATTCTGATTAGGTTTCCAAGCATAACAAAGCTGTTATATGTTCAAGAGTAGAATTAAGAAATACACCTCGAGAGCACATTCTGCCTTCAGAAACACTTAGCTGAGAGTCATATCAGCAGTGGAAAAGTGAGAAGTCTTGACTGATTGGGATTTTCATTAAAAAGGGTTTTTCACTAAAACATGAATGATTTTTATTAATGTATAGATAGATATTAAGGATATAAAGTAGGAAGACTCTCCAAGTATAAAAATGTGGTCAATATCACACACAGTTCTTATTAGTATAATACTTACTGTGCAAGTATTTATTTCATTTGTAAATATGTGATCTGCATTAGTGATAAATCAGTAGAAGTGCAACTGTTTTTATCCTGTACCTCCATCAAAGGTTAATTAAACATATTCAAAGCCCAAAAGCAGTTAAGCATATTGAATCATTAGACAAAAAGTTTATCTATGAGTAATTATTATTTGTTTTTATAGGACCATATGGTGCGAGAGGAAGCCAGAAGTCTTACCCCAAAGCAATGTGCTGTGGTTGAATTAGCCCTGGATACTATTAAGGTATTTCTGAAGATGTGAGAATTGTAACAAGAGAAAGCTGGAGAAGTTATGTTTAGCTCAAATGTATGTACTAATTACAGGTCATGCTGAGAACAGTTCATCTGTTTACAAGTTCATGTTTTTTAAATATTAACTCTAAATACAGTAAAAAGACACTGTGTGAGAGAGGGCACACTGTATGTATATGTATATATATATATATATATATATATATATATATATATATATATATATATATATATAGATAGATAGATATATATATAAAATTATCATTCTTATTTGGTTATTTTCAGTCTTGAAATATAGCCAATAATTGTACTGTCAAAGAACATATTTCAAGGGAGACTTTGTACTGTAAATGATTAGGTAGAAAGTATTTAATTGCAAGATTGTTTTCTCTTGTATGCCACAAAACATTTCTGAAACATAACTATGGGATCTCCCATTAACATTAGACTACATGCTTGTATATATGAACATCTATGAATCTTTCTGCATCGGATATCCAGCACATAGTCCTATATCTTGAATACTTAAAGGTGGCTGATAGAGTAGGTGCTACTTATACAGCTTATGCTATCCTGTCTCAGATGCAGCTCTCCCTCTTT